>NC_083572.1:65304844-65582344 GCF_027579695.1 Neoarius graeffei
TGAGGCCTAAAGACCTACGACTGCAAAAGGAGAATGAAGAAGAGGTAAAGAAAGGCCGTGTAATGGCCAGGAAGGTAATCCTTCCTGAATATAATATCCAGAATATAATATCTGTATTAGAGATAGCACGATTCTATAATGGCTATATTATGAATACTGTTAGTATTATAGAAATGAATAGCAATAGACTGGATCCTATTTCATCACCATCCTTAGAAACACATCCAACTACCCAACCAACCCCCCTGACAGACACACACACACACACACACACACACACACACACACACACACACACACACACACACAAAGACAATGAATATTGTAATTATTATTAATAATACTATACCTCCATCTAAACCTAACCCTTATCTGGGTTACCTCAGAACCCAAAAGGAAATATTTTGGTTCAGGTTTCAAATAAAACCTGTTATAACTCTATATTTCTGTGGGGACCAGGTGACTGTCAGGACATTTGACACTATTCTATCCTATACACAGTTACACACATGCAGCATGGCACAGGCAGTATCATTATAAACAGTCTGGCTCTAACAGGATGACCAGGCCTGCGGGTAAGCAGTATAGAGAAGGAACCAGTGATAGAAGACAGCCACAGGTGCGTATGAGGATGAGACCTATTACACGGCATGCCTTATAGAGAGAAAAAAGTGACAGTTTAATTAAGTTAGATGGCCATTTGGAAAATATCATGGAAGTTAGAAAAGCAATAAACTAGCTGAAGACTGCCTCCCATTCCTCAATTTATACTCCTGAAGTACTCGACTCCATACTCAGCCTGAAGCAAACCTAAAAATAATTACTCAGCAGTTTCAGGTGATTTCATCACTCAGACAGATGATAATAGAAAACCATCAAGCTGCATCAGAGATTTAGTACACTGGTGATAGCAGATTTGGGTGTCAGACTTGGCAAAGTAAACAGATTTCTAAGGCTATCCAAATCTATCCATCTTTCCATCTTTCCATCCATCCATCCATCCATCCATCCATCCATCAATGCATGCATACATCCATCTATCTATTCATCAATCAATCAACCCATCCATCCATCCATCCATCCATCCAACTATACAAATCCCACAACTTTCTTTTCTGTGCTTATATGATGACCTATGCTATAACTATAACAATGAACAATGTCAAAACACACTTCTTCCCCTATTGTTTAAAGCACTTAACTACAGATCGGTGGTATTGCAGGCTTTCATCATGGATTTCTAGAGCTTCTAAAGTGGAGTGTGATTTTGTGTCTGTGCTTTTTTTGAGCCCATTTTGTCTGTTTGGTTGTTGTGTTTGGTCTATTCAAGCAGAATAAAGAGGAGTAATGAGGAGAGAGGAAGGTATAATCTTCGCGATGAGCCACCACACTCATGCTGCTTCTGTATGTGAGAGAGACAGCAAACGCTGCAGACTACTAAACACACACAGCTGTAGCACCATGCTGCTCCCTCTGTCTCTCTGCCTTTCATTCTCTTTCATAAATACAAAGACTGAAACACACACACACACACACACACACACACACACACACACACACACACACGAAGAAGTGAAGTGACATTACTAGTGAAATTAACATTTGAATAAAATTTGTGTGTTTCATTTTCTCTAGAAATTGCTCTGAAAATTTCTGAAAAAAAGTTCTGTGGAAGGACAAAAAATGGCTATGTTCAGCATATTTTATCAAAGAGACAGAAAAGTTAAGTGGAGGCCATATTTTGTGGCACTTATCTCATGTGAAGGGTCTCTAGAAAAGCATTAAATCAATTTCGGTGAAAAGTCTTCACATTAAGTATTTAAATAGAAAATCATCAGAAGTCAGGAAACGCTACTGGACCTTAGAGTGAATACAAAAGCGTTTGAATTTCAGTCCAAAGCCTCTGTCAGGGCAGCTTGAAAAAATGTTTTAGAAAGCTGTGAAATGGATGGTCCTGAAATAAATGAAGCTGACAGCCATGTTTCATAGCATATTCACAGCTGAAGAGAGCTAAAATGGATGGCTCTCCTATACACATGAATTCCTGCACACTCTATGCTAATTAGGAAGCCAGGAAGGGCACTCGGCGCTAAATAAGTCAAGCATTAAGTCTGTTTGCTCCACTGTCCTTAATGGGATATCACACACATACACAATGCTCAGTCGACTGTGATCACTTCGGTGCAGCCTACTGCATCCACTTCTCACTTGGTCAGCCAGACTTTAAGAAAAACAAATACTCATGCACACAAGCACGCAAACACAACAGTTGTGCTTGGTAATTAGGGTTGTTTGGTTGAACACGGTGATATTTAATGGGGTTGTGTGTTCCGTACTGGATCATTTCACTCAGCATGTTTTTGAAGACGGAGAAGCAGCTGGGTGGGGATAACCTTCACCCTTCCCTCATGGGTCCCTTCATCTCAATGGATGGCATTACATCATGGAAAATAATTACACACCATCTGAGAGAGCTAAAAGGGTCAAAACACAGAAACTATTTAATCCTCAATTAGAGCTCAGAATCTTTCCATTCTGCCCTAAAATGACACCCTGAAGCAATTTGATCAGATTTTAGTCAGTGAGTTCATGTCTTGTGCAATGTGTTCTACTGTAGTTCTTAATTTGAAAAAAAAAAGATGCAAAAAAAAAAAGGCTAAGTATTAGTGCCACCAGCCATGTCAGGCTCACAGTACATGCTCTCTGCCCTGCTACAATACAGTTCATCCACCATAATAGTCGACATAATGTTTGCCATGTACTTGGAGCCATCAGTGAATTGTGTATGCACGGGGAGTATTGTACTAAAAATCATGAGCACTTTGAATTGGCCTGAATCACTCTCGGATCAGAGGAGCTGTCGGAAAGGCCAGTCAATTACTGCTAAAGTGGAAAGGTGCTACTGGCGCTCTATGAGCACACAGCACAAAGAGGAAATATGAGGGAATGTTTATATGTAGGTCAGTGGGGGTGTTAATGAGACAGAAAGAGAAGAAGGGGGAGAGAAGAGAGAGAATAAAACACTGGCTTTCCTGTCGACCTGATGCATTAGATATGACAGGATCTCACAGAGTAAGAACATTTATAGTGGCAGGTTGCCTGCCATGCGAATGACAGCCAAACCCTCCCTGATACACACACACACACACACACACACACACACACACACACACACACACACACACACACACACACACACACACACACACGCAGAGTGAGAGCCTAGTGACTCGGAGCTGACAGCTTCTCGATGTATTATATATGGGCTGCTCAAATCTGCTCAAATCATCCATCCTTGGCCCTTATGCGTAGCCCATCAAATGTCAATCAATTTCTATAGCTAATCAATGCTACATTAGACTTGTCCGTGTTAAATGTGCTTCAGAGCAAATTAAAGATAAAATCTTTTATCCTCTTTGTTATATATATATATATATATATATATATATATATATATATATATATATATATATATATATATATATATATATATAAGCTGAAGTGGAGTTTTCTGTCAATATAATAGATGGTTTAAACCCATCAGTGAAACCAAAATGCCAGTGCCATAATCATATAGTGCATATACAGCATTGTTTGCTATCTATTATTGGATTTAGTGAGCCAGGCTGCAATATTACAGTAGCCTAATTAAGCAAGTTAATGTTTCTTGGTAAAAGGTACACAGCTGACATTGGAGAGTCCAAAAGACATTATAGCTTGAAGTCTCTGTAACAGTGTGTCATTAAAGCTAAGTTCCTTCTGCTAACACTAGAGTACACTGTTGCTCTGTAGCCCATTGACCAGCCAGACAGTAAAGTAATACCAGGAGAGATTACTCCACAACTGCCCCCATAACACGACACTTCTTATGCACCAACAATTAAAGCCTACATTGTTAAACTCTTACAATAAATATCAGTGTGTACCGGATAATGGATAAGGCTAGCTCTCCTGTCGACCTCAAATAGGAATATTACACAAGTCAGATCAAGTTTAGCATATTCCCATTTCTTTATTATTATGGTGAATTTATTTTTCACCTCATTTCAATTTCATTGTTTCATTTTGGAAACAAAGCAATGCTACGACCGTTGTAAAATAGGTGCTGAAACTCTATTTAATAGTGGTGAGTAACAAGACAAAGCCTTCATGTTGTGCGAAGGACAACTTGATAAGCAAGGTGCTTTATAGATAGTGGTGCACTTAATTAAACTCTTTCAAACTGCGAGTGTTGGAGTGTTATAGGTGCAGTAGCAGAAAAGTTAAAAACTGGCATAAATGGAAGGACAGATAGAGAGGGAGAGAGAAAATGGATTAGAGGCTGTGTTTTCATCAGAGTGTTTCATCACACACTTGCAACACTATGCAAGTACTCTCTCTCTCTCTCTCTCTCTCTCTCCTCAGACCTTAAGTAAATATTACATGAATCAGATCATATTTCACACTGTCATAAATATTTTACTATGCTGAATTAATTTGGTGATCACTAACTGGCAGAACAAGTGTAGGCCTTGATATGTGTGTGTGTGTGTGTGTGTGTGTGTGTGTGTGTGTGTGTGTGTGTGTGTGTGTGTGTGTGTGTGTGTGTGCGCGCTACATATTGAGGACTGAAATATGTTTTTTACCAACAGAGTTAGGACATTTTGGGGAAATGAGGACATTTTGGCTGGTCCTCACTTCTTCAGAGGGCTGTTTGGGGATTAAGACTTAGTTTTAGGGATGAGGTTAGAATTAGGTTTAGGTTCGGGTTAGGGTAAGGATTGGGGTGAGGCATTTAGTTGTGATGGTTAAGGTTAGGGAAAGGGGCTCAGGAATGTATTATGTCAACGAGAGTCCCCACAAAGCTAGAAGTGTGTGTGTGTGTGTGTGTGTGTGTGTGTGTGTGTGTGTGTGTGTGTGTGTGTGTGTGTGTGTGTGTTTAAAGACTACTGGCAGAAATGAAAAGGCAGAAAGAATTTTGAATTTATCATTTGAAGTGAGTACATGTCAAATGAATATGTTTCTAGCATTAATAACAATTCTCCAGACCCTTTATGTTCTTGTATAATATTGTAGTTCTGATATGAAAAGCATTTTTAAAAAAATCCACATTTGAATATTTAAACTTATGAAACAGGAGTGAAGAATAAATGAACCCATGTCATATGTTATGTGGGTGCAAATTATGACTCGGGAGGAGAAAGCTGTCGATTGAATAGTGCAGTATTTTTCCAGTCGAATGTTAACATTTACAGTGTATGTCTGAATACCACAGATGAAAAGTTTAACATCTTTTCAGCAACACAGTGGAAAATATTTTTAAGTATGTATAGCTTTGTGATATGCATGCGCAGTGAGACCCACATAACACATAAGTACATTCTTTCTTCTCTGAAAGTTTAAAGTACGGTATACAGACTTCAGGCTGCATTTATACATTTGACTGAATTATTCGACAACAATACATGTTTCACATAAGCTGCCCCATCAACTGCCTTTAAATGTAAGTGAGCTTTGCCTGAACAGAATTTCTGATCATTTCACAAGAGTAATATGTGTCAAAATTATTGTCAGTATAGACACTAAAGGTGTGGTAGTGTCAAGGTTTCTTCCTCATGTTGTCTCAGGGAGTTTTTCATTGCTTCTGTTGCCTTTAACTGTTGATCATTCTATATCTAATCTATATTTATATTTCTGTAAAGCTGCTTTGTGAAAATGTCCATTGTTAAAAGCACTATGTAAATGAAAATTGAATTTAATTTAATTAAACATCAACCTAACTTTGGAGTCATGAAGCATATGTATAACACAAGCTCACTGTATATACAGTCTTGTTTGTACTTCTTGTATATTTTCCTTAACCAGAAAAGGGTTAAGCTTGATATAGATTAATTTATTAAATTAAAAGTACATTGATTAAGCCAAAAGAAGCCTTCACCACCAACATTGCAGCACTGCTTAAGATTACATGAAAGCTGTCAGCCATGAACAATGAAGAGCAGATAATAGATGTTGCTGCCTTGCCTATGTCTATTTGTGCAGGAACGCCTCCTGTTTAAGGCATGAGCGCAGAGCTGGAAGCATAATACTGATATTTAACACACTTAGCAGTCAGACCTGGATTTGATGAATAGGATATGGGTTTGGAAATAGACTTTACCCATGAAGGACATGTGTATTTTCACATGAGTATGGGTGAAGTATTGTGAAGCCTCGGAGATGTATCACCGAAGAAGGAGCAGTAGTGCAAAACTGAAGCAACTACACAGACACAGAAATGGACGCACAGAAGACTCAAAGCCACTAAGACAGAAATGTATTGAGCTGCCTCAACTAGCAGTGGATGTGTATTTATGAAGTATGTTCCAGTCCACTGATTGCTGTCTAGGATCAGCACGTAATACTTCCTAATACAGCAGTCATCACTGTCAGATGCGGGCTATAGACCACACTGATGGCATATAGATAGCTTATTTTAGAGTTGACCTATTTATACAGAGTTACGTCACATTAGTATAGGTAGTGGAGGAGCAGGTACATGCTAGCTTTGGACTAGGTTGCAATCTGATGTGCATGCTTCTACCACAATGCTGTTGAATTTTCAATTCTGATTGGTCAGAAGGTGTTGAATCATTTTCTGTAATAGCACATCTCAGAGTAATGGTCATAAGCTGATTGTAATTCAAATTGCAGGTTTATATTAATGCACTACTTCTGAAGTTTCTGTCGTAACAGCTAATTCACAGGCATTGTGGTGGATGCCCATATAACCACACAAAGATGAATGGTTTAAAAATGCACACTGTTATTTACCAAAGGAACAAAATGCATACTTGTTGATGTGTTGAAGCTTTCTGGAAGGAGACTTTCAACATTTATGGAAGGAGCCATGGGCATCAGTGCTTTGTTACAGTTAGTACATCTTGCATTATGGGAGAGTCTTCAGGACAGATGACTTAGTGCTTTCCTTTTTCTCTGCAACATGACAACATTCTTTTTTTGTCATATTAACTTCAAGAGAGAGGAAAAAAGAGATGCTGGTGAAGGAAATAGTATATATATATATATATATATATATATATATATATATATATATATATATATATATATATATATATATGTTTGTAGCTATAGGAACTAACTTGTTTTGTGGATGTTCTATGATGGGAAATGAAACCATAAATGGATTTTAAAAAAGTATGATTCATTCATTAATCAATTAAAACTGTAATAGTCGGTAAATTACTATAAGAGGAATAAAACACTTTGTGATGTGTTGTTATTATTATTGGAAAATATTTTGGTGACTTGCGTCAGGCTGCCTCACATCTCCCTGTCAGTGATTACTTTTCTGTCCTGTCATGTTTTATTCCCTCATAAGGTAGCCAAAAGCTGATTAGGCTTTATGCTGTAATAAAGAGACTGGGATTGAATGATGTTTTACCCAGCATTCAATGATTATTTCTTGGAAACTAAAGCATTACTAAACAGGTAAAACTTTCAATCAGTATTTGTTGAAATGGATATATCAAACAACCCATCTTTATTGAGAAGATGGCAGGGAACGCTTTAATTCAATATTTGTGTGCAGTTTTGAGTGCAATTTCTTTAATAGTCAAATTATTCTGGTCTTTTATTGTTTTATGGCTGAATAGTTTTTCTTCATTTCAGTTCATTTTCATTTTACGTCCTTGAAGCAAAATTGTTAAAGCAAAGCACAAAACGTTCTGACACCATTTTTCATAAAGTGGTTGATGAAATAGTATTTAAAAGAGAAGGGAGGCCTTAAAGAAAAGGACTGAAACAATGCTGCAGCTGTCTTGTCTCAAAGCAAGAAAGTCTTCGGTATTAAAAGAGAGGAGATTTTATGTTGTGCTACAAAAGCAGACTTGAGAGGGAAAATGCTTTATACACTGCTCCAACTAATTAAACACTTTCAATTAACAGTGCTTGAAAGCTTGCAGCAGCAAATAAAACTTGAAAACTGACAAACAGCTGTTCGCATACATAAAAACAAAAGAGAAAAGATCCTAATAGCTCGAGTTCAACGACATGCATCAAAATGTACGTCTGCAAATTGTGTTTAACTCCTTTATCATTCAAGCACACTGAATATGAATTTACTGCATGAGGTTTATCACATAGCTGATCATGTGAACACTGAGATGTCAACTACTCTGACCATCAGTTTGTTAAATTAAATTCTTCATGATTACTGGCATAGGCTAGAAAGTCAGAAATCACTATCTCATCACAGTAGGGCTCCTCAACACCACGAATAACATTTTTCTTCTTCCATTGGCTTGGGTGTATTCAGTTAATCTCTCCCTGCACCTTTACTGCTGCGTTGATGACTAACTCTTCCTGATAGGGGCCATCACACCTCTCCATGTGAGATTTTAATCATGACCTCACTCGAAATGAAAATGGGTTCACATTCAACAGGATTTGCACAAAACCTGTTAAGTGTTGAGAAGTGAACTGAGAAGTATATGTAAGTTCAGTGTATTAATATGCATGGTTTTTTTTCAAGGCACACATTTGTTCTGTGTTTAATTCAAAAGCAACTTAACAAGGAATTTGCTGGCACATTACTCAATTTCTAATTAACACCTGACATTTCAAAGTTTAAAATAGACAAACTGACAGTTATGTTTGACTGTAAGACTGTAAGATGGAAAGTTGTTAACAAGGGTGTAACTTTTGCTCTGAAGGTGCTTTGTATGTATATTTCTTTGTAGATATGAAAGGGCAATTTAATTATAGGGCTTAAACTATCAGCTATTGCCACTTCAATCAGCGACTGTCATAGCTACATTTACACTTATTTTACAAAAGAAAAATAGCTAGTGAGTTACTTCATGGGAAAAATAATTATCAGATAGCAACTGGTTTAATGGAATGTTTAATGGCGCTATCTCATTTTGGTTGGTCTCAATGAAACAGGTGAAATAGAACAAGTGGGTAAATTATTGGCTTTATTATTACTCAGAATCTATCTATTGGGGATATTAGCTTTGCAAGGAGAAGATAAAAATAACAGCTGGGCATTACACTACTGAGAACATCTTGGTCAACACTTTAACATATACAGTCCACAGATTTATGACACCATTTTGTTGTTTAGGCTTTTTAGTCCTAGGATTTAACATGAAATGGTGATTACAGACTAAAAAGATTTAATGTAAATATATGCCCAGATTTGTTAAAGTATGTAGGAACTACATCTGTTTTATCAGTGGTGAGAAGTGTACAACACAAATTGAGTAAACCTATGTCAAAATAATTCAGCTGACTACAAGTACAAGTAATCGCCAGAAAATTGCGCAGGTAAGAGTAAAGAAGTTGTCTGGTGAAAAAACATTTGAATAATTACTTTACAAATTACTTTTCTTAATGTATGCAGCTGACATAACAAATACAAATTTTTTTGATCCTGATAAATGCATTTCTGAGCAATTATGTTAAACAAATTCTAGCTAATTTAGTTAGCTAGCCAAACAAACTAGCTAACTTAGCCAAATGCTGTTGTCATGACATGTGTGAAATCTAGCTTCCAGCTACATATTTAGCTGTCAAGCAAAGCATAAGCCCCTTACACATTATTCCTGAGTATTAGATACAGTATATTTAACACAAGGCAGTCATACCAAACATTGAAGTGAAATCTTCAGTTTAATACAAAGTTTTTATACTATAAGAACTCAACTGGTCTGGCTAGCTAGTCTAGCTCACTTAGCTAACTAATGGTTTACCTGCATATTTCTGCACAGGTTGGATGCTTAGCTGTGAAATGTCAATATCGCCACAGGTTTTGGCTCACATAATTTGCAGATCAATACCGTGCTTTTTAAAGCACTTATAACTGATAAATTAGGCCAGGAATACTCATCTATCTACACTGTCTCAGACATTTGAAGCATTTGACATGTTAAGTGTAGACTTTTGTCAGGAAACTGCTTTATTTTGACTTGATTTCCAAGTGGAATTATTTAAAATTTGCAAATACTGTCTTCTAGTTGACTTATGCCGCTTTTCCACTACAAACGCGGCTGAGTCGGGCTGAGCCGTGCCGTGCTGAGTCGAGCTGAGTGGGGCTGTTGGAGTTGCATTTCGACTACAACCGCGCTGAACCGTGCTGGCTGGAAGTGGGTGGACACATTGGGTGGAGTTAGCGAAAGTGGGTGGACGTCACGTGATGTCATTAAGCAGCGCAAACAGTGACATCAGTGAGCTTTTAAGCGGTAGTCTCACGACCCGAATAGTAAACAATAAACATGGAGGACATGGAGTCGTTAGTGTTGCTGGTCTTGGTTCTGTGGCTTGTTGTCACCGACAACGCCAACAGATACTGGCAAGAGCGTATAGATGAGGCGAGGCGCATAAGGCTTCATAATTCTCGTAATTCTCCTTCTTCTGGGTTTACGGTGTTTACAGATCCCAGCGTGCTTGCGGGGCGTGTGTGGGCATGTGAGGACACTCCTCCTCACCAATCAGTGCACAGGGGAGTGTCTGCTCACGCCCCTAGCCTCACTCGGCACGGTTTGGCTCGCTTCAGCCCCACTCCAAAACGGTGCGAGTTTTAGGGGCTAAGCAGGGCTGAAGCGAGCCGAGTCGTGCTGTTTTTTGGTAGTCGAAACGCAAGCCGTGTCGGGCTGAAGTGAGCTGAAGCGAGCTGAAGTGAGCTGAAAAAGGGTAGTGGAAAAGGGCCATTACAGTCTTCTGAGGTCCATCCATCCATTATCTGTAACTGCTTATCCTGTACAGGGTCACGGGCAAGCTGGAGCCTATCCCAGTTGACTGTGGGCGAGGAGGCAGGGCACACCCTGGACAAGTCACCAGGTCATCACAGGGCTGACACTTAGAGACAAACAACCATTCACACTCACATTCACACCTACGGTCAATTTAGAGCCACCAGTTAGCCTAACCTGCATGTCTTTGGACTGTGGGGGAAACCGGAGCACCCGGAGGAAACCCATGCAGACACGGGGAGAACATTCAAACTCCACACAGAAACGCCCCCATTGGCCACTGTGCTCAAACCCAGAACCTTCTTGTTGTGAGGCAACAGTGCTAATCACTACACCACCGTGCCGCTGTCTTCTGAGGTTAAATACCTTTTTTTTACACTATAACAGTTTTAAAAATGTAACAAAGTTGAATATTTTAGTTTAAAAAAAACTCAAGTAAAAGTAAATTATTTGATTATACACCAAAAGTACCATTACAGTGACAATATGCTCAAATTCTGTAGCAAGATTACATGTATTTCATTACTTTCCAGCCTTGGTTTTTATACACAGTAGTCCCATATTATAGATCCAAAAGTAACTGAACAAGTGCCACTCAGTCATTTCTTGGTTATTTGTGGATCATTAGCATGTAATTAGCTCATATATGAGAGATCTAACAAAACTTCATCTAAGTGTGCTATTGCCATCTGCAGCTTGTTGCTGCTGTCTCTACATGAGGACTAAAGAAGTATCCCTGCCAGATTAGATATGTCCACATCAACTGTTTGGCATAACACACAGTTAAGAAGCAAAAATAGGCTAGACTGACGCTCTTACAACACAAGGCTAAAGCAGGAAGAGCAAAAAAGCAATGCTATTAATATCAATAATAAGTAAAGCCTTCTCAATCTAAGTCATGATCTTTAAAATATTCCTTGTCATATCAATAATAAGTAAAGCCTTCTCAATCTAAGTCATGATCTTTAAAATATTCCTTGTCCTACAACAGCAATGTCATTCTATAAGCAAATTAAAAATATAGTGATCTTAATATTTCAGTGCATTCAGAGTTGGCGACTAAAGTTTGAGTTATGTTGAAATTATGTCAGTGTTTACAGAAGGGATATTGTGCAGATTCAGAGATGGGTTATACCGCTATTTAAGTCAATTTGGATTACACTAATTACCTGTGTGTTGTTGTGAGATTTTTCTGGAGAAAATGCTTCCAACATGTTTTTTTTCAATAATGTCTAGACCATCATCTTTAAAGGGCATATTCTGGACCAATTTTGTTTTTTTTTAATATGAAAGTATGTCCCTTTACACACTCATCCAGAAGGGTAATTTTGTACAAGGCTCATCTGTCTACAGCAGAAAAAAATAAAATAACAAAACGCATCTGGAAAAATCCCAAGGGAGTCTGGAGCCAGATTCGTGACGTCACCTGTGGAAACACCAGCAGGCTGCGAGAGCTTGCGCAGTTTCAGTGCATAGCCTGTGTAGACCAAGCGCTCTCATTTCTCTCTCACTGTCCGGTCTTTTGGAAAACGATGAGTACTAATCCCATCATGATTGGTGTTGCTACACCCTCCTATGATACATCTGTTAATCATTTTAATAATTACCTGATAACGTTGAAGAAATTTGCAGAAAACCACCAGGTCGTTTTCTCATAAACAAACCAGCGCTGACGTAGGATTCAGAAGGAGGCGTCCCGCAGACGATGTTACGAAAAATCAATGTTTGCCGGGAAATTCAAATGCAAAGTTTTTTCAGATGTGGACCAATTCGCCTCAAATGGCTTGATTTCAACTGAATTTTTCTGGTATTGCACAAGGTAAAAAAATTGCAGAGAATGCAGAATGTTACAGATATTTGACCAAAGTTTAATATAAAATAGGAGAATTACATTGATCTTGCTCCTGAATTTACCTGTGATATGCACTTTAAATGCACTTGCCACTAACCCCTTAAAAAGCCAGGGAATGCAGAATGAACAGATGTAATATTAGATGTAATGTCAGCTGTAATATCCTTTTTAATTCAAATTGCCAAATTAATAAAAGAATGCTAATGTTTTTGTTAATTCAATGCATTCTTCTGTTAAAAAAAACCAAACATGCCAGCAGTTTGAAGCATAAGTTGAATGAGCACTCATCTGCTACCTGTACGTATGGAGTGTATTATTCAGAATTTTATCCATAAAATTTCGACCAAGAGATAAACAGTGTCCCTGATTAAAATGCCCTGTGCAAAAACAACCCTATGCTATTGACTATGCTATTAATTCATTGTATCCTATTTATGTATTTAATATACGTCTCAAATGACATTCTTCTTCTTTAGTGTTCTGCCTGATGGCAGGTCTGCTCCAGCCATCAAAGTTTCTAGGGAAGGATTACAGTAGTGGTTTCCCGTTGCCTTCTACTGGATTATGATAGAGGTTTTCTCCTCTCAGCCATTCACACCTGTGGGCAATTTAGAGTAGTCAGTTAACCTAACCACATGTCTTTGGACTGTGGGGGAAACCAGAGCACCCAGAGGAAACCCACACAGACATGGGTAGAACAAGCAAACTCCACACATAAAGGCTCCCGTTGGCCACTGGGCTCGAACCCAGAACCTTCTTGCTGTGCAGCAACAGTGCTAACCACTACACCACCGTGCTGGCCTTGCAAATGACATTGCATAATTATTTTTGAGAAAATTTACAGGCCAAACCATACATTCCAGTGTTATGTATTAACAAACTGATGAAACTACCAGCCAGTGGTGCTGGACTTAATACCGCTCCTCACTTGACCCAATATTGTGCAAACATTGGTCTTAAGTACAATTCAATTAAAATTTATTTGTATAGTGCTTTTTTATTTGTAAAGCAGCTTTACTGAAATTTGACCACGAGTGGGCCTAGTGGTTAGCATGTCCGCCTCTCGATCGGGAGATCGTGAGTTCTACTCACAATCGGGTCATTACAAAGACCATCATAAAAATGGTACCTACTGCCGTCTGGCAAGGCACACTGCAATACAGATGTGAGTGGGGAGTCAAACTCTTGCGGTTACCAGAGGACTAGCCCCCCCGTATCCCTAGCTATGTAATAGGCGAGAGACTGAGGGCTACGGAAACGGAGATCGGCACCACCCTATGCGCCACATGGTGTGGGAAGGGATTTTTACTGAAATATATCAATTCCAGATTTAAATACATAAATTACAAATTTATGCCTCATAAATTATGAGGTAGGGCGGCACGGTGGTGTAGTGGTTAGCGCTGTTGCCTCACAGCAAGAAGGTCTGGGTTCGAGCCCCATGGCCAACGAGGGCCTTTCTGTGTGGAGTTTGCATGTTCTCCCCGTGTCCGCGTGGGTTTCCTCCGGGTGCTCCGGTTTCCCCCACAGTCCAAAGACATGCAGGTTAGGTTAACTGGTGACTCTAAATTGACCGTAGGTGTGAATGTGAGTGTGAATGGTTGTCTGTGTCTATGTGTCAGCCCTGTGATGACCTGGCGACTTGTCCAGGGTGTAACCCGCCTTTCACCCGTAGTCAGCTGGGATAGGCTCCAGCTTGCCTGCGACCCTGTAGAACAGGATAAAGCGGCTAGAGATAATGAGATGAGATGAGAAATTATGAGGTGACAGTGGCAAGGAAAAACTCCCTGAGACGAAATGTGGATGTGGCAGCAGGGGCGTGGCCAAGCAGCAGTCTGTGAATGGAGGGCAGGGTCAGGGAAGGTAAGTGGTTAAGTCATTCCACCTGCTGTCAATAATGTGTGTGTGTGTGTGTGTGTGTGTGTGTGTGTGTGTTACAGGGATGGAGCATAAAAGGAGAGAGAGAGAGAGAGAGAGCAGAGAAAAGGAGCTCTCTCCCCAACCACAACGCATGTATGAATGAGTGAGTGAGTGAGTGAGAGAGAGAGAAAGAAAGAAAGAAAGAAAGAAAGAAGCTGAAAAGCTAAATAAAGTGGTTTGGCTAACATCAACTCTCGCCCGCCGTGCTTCTGTGCTCCACCCACATCAGGAATTGTTACAGTGGTGCCAAAACCCAGGAGCACAGAAGGGAACCACCCCATGGAGTCCTCCCCATTGGAAGAGCTCATCCTTGCCCTCACTACCGCCCAGCAGAACCAGCATCAAGTGCTGATCACCCTCTGGAAGGAGCAGCAGGAACACTTCAAAGCCTTGATGCTGGCCCAGCAGGAAGATCGCCAGGCATTCTGGCACCTGCTAGTGTCAGCAGGGCCATCGGCCACCACTGCCGCCACCCTCGCGAAGATGGGACCGCAGGACGATCCGGAAGCATTCCTCGCTCTCTTCAAGCAAGCAGCCGAGGCGTGGGGGTGGCCGCAGGAGCAGTGCGCGGCGTGCCTCCTCCCACTCCTGACTGGCGAGGTGCAGCTCGCAGCACAGCAGCTCCCTGCTGGAAGCCGACTGGTCTATGCTGACCTAAGGAAAGCCATTCTGCAGTGGCTCGGCTGCTACCTGGAGCAACATCTCCAGCGCTTCTGGACGCTGGCACTGGAGAAGGTCGGCTGGCTGTTTGCATTCGGCCAGCAACTCCGGGACGCCTGCCGACGGTGGCTGAGGGTGGAAGACCGCGACGCCAACGAGATCATCGATCTGGTGGCACTGGAGCAGTTTATCTCTCAACTTCTGGAAGGAACAGCGGAATGGGTCCAATGTCACTGCCCGGCGTCGCTGGAACGAGCCATCGAGCTGGCGGAGGACTATCTGGAAGCGGCTCCGACGGCAGGCAGGCGAGGCGTCTCCCCTTGCTTCTCTTCTCTCTCTGTCCTGTCTCTTGTCCCCCTCTCCACCCCGTTCCCCTGCCACGGAGGCGGCGGCTGGCTCCTCCCCAGCCGGCCCGTCGCACCCGTGGTTTCCTCCCATCTCCCTCTTCTGTGTCTGTGTTGTTTCCCCCTCAGGTGAGTGACACCCATAACACCAGTGCAGAGGGAAAGCCTGGGCCGGTGTGCTGGTGCGGTGGGGAGTCGGAGCATCTCCAAAGTCAGAGCTCTGCAAGGGAGGTGGGTGCTGTAATCTAGATCCCCAATGTACCAGAAACCGCCCCCGATCGGGCCGGAGCATATCGCATACTGGTGAGTATTCAAGGGGATACATATCACGCTTTGGTGGATTCCGGTTGTAATCAGACCTCAATTCACCAATGCCTGGTGCAAGGTGAGGCATTGGGGAGAGCACAAGCGGTGAAAGTGTTGTGTGTGCACAGGGATGTTCACCATTACCCTCTAGTGTCTGCCCATATTCTATTCTGGGGCCAAATGCATTGAATAAAGGCGGTGGTTAGTCCCCGTCTTACCCACTCGTTGATTTTGGGTACTGATTGGCCAGGATTTAAAAAACTAATGGAATATTTAACATGTAGTGGGTCCTGCCCTAGTAGGTCATGGGAAGATCCCGGTGTGGCATTGGGGGGAGAAGCTGTCACAGAGCTGTCTATGTCAACACTGCATCAGAGTGAGGAGCAGCCCGCTCCTCCTCCCTCTCTCGGGGATTCCCTTGGGGATTTCCTGTTAGAGCAGTCGCGAGATGAGACTCTGCGGCATGCGTTTGACCAAGTGAGAGTAATCGATGGTCAAACTCTTCAGCCAAGTGCGGCACCGACCTTCCCCTATTTTGCCATTCTTAAAGATAGATTGTACCAAGTGATGCAGGGCACTCAAACTAAGGAATGAGTAACCCAGTTGTTAATCCCAAAGAGCCATAGGGAACTCGTATTCAATGTGGCTCACTTTAATCCCATGGCTGGACACTTGGGCCAAGACAAAACACTAGCCTGAATAATGGCCTGGTTCTATTGGCCAGGGATTTGCAGGGATGTCCGTCGGTGGTGTGCGGCATGCCATGAATGCCAATTAGTAAATCCCACAGCCACTCCAAAAGCGCCGTTGTGCCCTCTTCCTCTAATCGAGACCCCGTTTGAGCGAATTGGGATGGATCTCGTCAGGCCATTAGATCGGTCAGCACAGGGATATCACTTTATTTTAGTTCTAGTGGACTATGCAACGCGATATCCGGAAGCAGTGCCTCTCCGCAATATCTCAGCACGCAGTATTGAAGAAGCACTCTTCCACTTTATCTCCCAGGTCAGGATTCCAAAAGAAATCCTGACAGACCAGGGCACTTCGTTTATGTCACACACACTGCGCGAGCTGTATGGGTTACTGGGGATTAAGTCTATCCGCACCAGCGTCTATCACCCACAAATGGATGGCTTAGTAGAGTGATTTAACCAAACACTCAAAAACATAATCCAGAAATTCATAAGTGAAGATGCGCATAATTGGGATAAGTGGCTTGAGCCCTGTTGTTCGCAGTACAAGAGGTCCCGCAAGCCTCCACGGGGTTTTCTCCCTTCGAATTATTTTATGGGCATAAGCCGCGTGGCATTCTGGACGTGCTACGGGAAAATTGGGAGGAGGGATCTTCACCTAGTAAAAATGAAATTCAGTACGTTCTTGACCTGCACGCAAAACTCCACACCCTCACGCACCTAACCCAGGAGAATTTACAGCAGGCACAAGAATGTCAAAGCTGGCTGTATGACAGGGGCATGCGCCTTAGAGAGTTCACGCCGGGAAACAAAGTGCTCATATTATTGCCCACATCGAGTTCTAAACTAGTCGCCAAGTGGCAAGGGCCCTTTGAGGTCACATGGCGAGTCGGGGACATTGACTATGAGGTGAAGTGAACGGATAGGGGTGAGGCACTGCAAATCTACCACCTCAACCTTTTAAAACGCTTGAATGAGGGGGTCCCTGTGGCGTTGGCATCAGTAGTCCCAGAAAAGGCGGAGCTGGGGGCGGAGGTAAAAAAGATAACATCTCGGACCACTCCGGTCCCTTGTGGAGACCACCTCTCACTGGCCCAACTCATGGAGGTACCCAAGTTGCAGAAGGAATTTTCTGACGTGTTCTCGCCCCTTCCTGGTCGTACCCATCTCATAGAACACCACATCGAAATGCCCCCGGGGTGGTAGTGCATAGCTGCCCTTACCGATTGCCCAAACACAAAAAAAGGTGGTTCGGGATGAACTCAAGGCCATGCTTGAAATGGGCATAATCGAGGAGTCCCACAGTGACTGGAGCAGCCCAGTGGTCCTGGTTCCCAAGACCGACAGGTCGGTCTGGTTCTGTGTGGACTATAGAAAGGTCAATGCGGTGTCTAAATTTGACGCATACCCAATGCCTCACATTGATGAGTTGCTTGATCGGTTAGGCGCTGCTCGCTTTTATTCGACACTGGATCTAACAAAGGGATATTGGCAGATCCCCTTGACTCCTCTATCCTGAGAAAAAATGCTCTTTTCCACACCGTTTGGATTACACCAATTTGTCATGCTCCCTTTTGGGTTATTTGGGGCACCCGCTACGTTTCAGCGGCTTATGGACAGGGTCCTCCGCCCTCACGCTGCCTACGCAGCCGCCTATCTAGATGACATTATAATTTACAGTAATGACTGGCCATGGCACCTGGAACACCTGAGAGCCGTTCTAAAGTCGCTGAGGTGAGCAGGCCTCACAGCTAACCCAAAAAAGTGTGCAATTGGGTGGGTGGAAGTATGGTATCTGGGGTTCCACTTGGGCCATGGTCAGGTGTGTCCCCAAATTAACAAGACTGCAGCGATTGCGGCCTGCCCGAGGCCCAAGACCAAAAAGGAGGTGAGACGGTTCTTGGGGCTGGCTGGCTATTATCGTAGGCTTATACCTAATTATTCGGACATTACCAGCCTGCTAACCAATCTCCCTAAAAAGGGGGCTCCAGATCCAGTCCAGTGGACGGAGCAGTGCCAACAGGCCTTCTCTGAGGTAAAAGATGCACTGTGTGGGGGGCCACTTTTACACTCCCCTGACTTCTCTCTCCCCTTTATTTTGCAGACTGATGCATCGGACAGAGGGCTGGGGGCTGTTTTGTCCCAGGAGGTGGAGGGCAAGGAGCGCCCCACATTGTACATCAGCCAGAAACTCTCGATGCATGAAAGCAGGTACAGCACAATCGAGAAGGAGTGTCTCGCCATCAAGTGGGTGGTCCTCGCCCTTCAATACTACCTGCTGGGGTGCCCTTTCGCTCTCTGTTTGGACCACGCGCCCCTCCAATGGCTCCACCGCATAAAGGATGCCAATGTGCGGATCACCTGTTGGTATCTTGCCCTCCAGCCATTTAAGTTCGAGGTGATCCACAGGCTGGGGGTGTAGATGGCGGTGGCGGACTTCCTGTCCTGTCGGGGGGGGGGGGGGGGGAGGAGTCAGCTTCAGGCCGGACGGCTCCCCGGCCTGAGTCGGGCAGTGGGGGTATGTGGCAGCGGGGGCTTGGCCAAGCAGCAGTCTGTGAATGGAGGGCGGGGTTGGGGAAGGTACCGGTAAGTGGTTAAGTCATTGCACCTGCTGTCAATAATGCGTGTGTGTGTGTGTGTGTGTGTGTGTTTGTTACAAGGATGGAGCATAAAAGGAGGGAGAAAGCAGAGAAAAGGAGCTCTCTCCCTGACCACAACACATGTATGAATGAGTGAGTGAATGAGTAAGAAAGAAAGAAAGCTCTCTCTCTCATTATCTCTAGCCGCTTTATCCTGTTCTACAGGGTCGCAGGCAAGCTGGAGCCTATCCCAGCTGACTATGGGCGAAAGGCGGGGTACACCCTGGACAAGTCGCCAGGTCATCACAGGGCTGACACATAGACACAGACAACCATTCACACTCATATTCACACCTACGGTCAATTTAGAGTCACCAGTTAACCTAACCTGCATGCCTTTGGACTGTGGGGGAAACCGGAGCACCCGGAGGAAACCCACGCGGACACAGGGAGAACATGCAAACTCCGCACAGAAAGGCCCTCGCCGGCCACGGGGCTCGAACCCAGACCTTCTTGCTGTGAGGTGACAGTGCTAACCACTACACCACCGTGCCGCCCCAGAAAGAAAGCTGAAAAGCTAAATAAAGTGGTTTGGCTAACATCAACTCTCACCTGCTGTGCTTCTGTGCTCCACCCACATCAGGAATTGTTACAGTGGAAGAAACCTTGAAAATAATCAGTCTCTCTGGGTGACACTGGATAGTGTGATTATAAATAACTGTTTTATAAATGTGTGCTATATGGCCAAAAAAGTGCAATTGTGTAAACAAAATTTATTACAGTTTTAACATGAAGTCTGTTTTGTTGAAGTTATCAGTTGTTCACTGGATGAAGACTTGAGTGCAAAACTGTTCATGGCAATTGCAGTCCTAAAGTTATCATGGCAATTTTGGGCATAAACCATCATAGCAAAACTGTGTCAATTGCAGTTCAACACCATCTTCATGGTTTCTAAGTGCATCTTTAGACTGTCCATATGGGCCATCCTCAGCAAGAGCCAAGTGATGAGAACTCCAACCAGAAGTAGGGCATCAGGATGGATCAGGCAGAAATTCTCTGGTTGAGAACTCCAATCAGAAGTAGGGCATTCAGATGGACAAGGCAGGTCCAGAGAGCAGAAGCGATCAGGATATCACTGGTATCTCAGGAGTAGCATGTGTAGCTTGATGGGGGGGGGGGGGGGGGATGATATGGAGAAAGAAGCACAGATTCTTAGGTATGCTTATTGTCATGTAATGGTTAAAAAGAATGTATATCATGTGATGAGTGAAAGCAGGGACTCCGGCAAGACTAGCTATCACAGCATAACTAAAAGGGAAATCCAGAAGGTAATACAGACACAAGAGTGTTCTGGGACACATAGTAGCCAGCCACTCAGTCATCAACAAACCTGAGTGAACGTGTGAGAGTGGGGGTGGAGACAACATCCAAGCATCCCAGTTTACTAAAACTCTCTATGCCCCTGATCCCTACAGATCTGCTCCTTTACCTAATAAGTTATTAACAAAAGGCTTGCCTAAACAAATATGTTTTCAGCCTAATCTTAAACACTTAAAAATTGCCCAACTTTGTCAGAGTCCTGAACACGAATTGGAAGGCTGTTCCGTAACTGTGGGGCTTTGGAAGAGAAGGCTCCGCCCCTTGCTGTAGCCTTCACTATTTGAGGTACCAACAAATAGCCTGTACCTTTTGACATAAGCAAGCATGGTGGATCATAAAAGACCAGAAGTTTGCTCAGATACTGCGATGTGAGACCATTCAGTGCTTTGTAGGTCAATGGTAGTATTTTATAATCACTGCAAAATTTGATTGGGAGCCAGTGCAGTGTGGATAAGATAAGGGTGATGTGATTTTTTGATTCTAGTAAGTGCTCTCGCTGCTGCATCCTGGATTAAGTGGAGCTTGTTTATGCACCTACTAGAACACCCAGACAGTAAGCAATTACAATAATCCAAACTAGGGGTAACAAAAGCATGAACTACTTTTGCTGCACCTTTAAAACAAAATTTTCTTAGCACTATTTCTGAGATGAAAGAAAGCTATCCTAGTAATATTATCTACATAAGCTTCAAATGAAACACTGGAGTCAATATTCACAACAAGGACAAACAATGTCAAAACACACCGTCTCTTAATAGTGTACCAAATTCCCCATTTTATTGAGCTATAGCTATACCACAATCCCTATACGATTGATCTATAGCAAGCAAATTATAAGTTAATGACACAGCTAATGGTGAGATAAATACTGCTAACGGTCCATATATGCCTCAATTATCTAAATGTCATCCATGCCCTAATATATCCATACATCCAGATGGCTTCCTCATATACCTGCTTCAAAATGTGAAATCAGGAAGACAAAAAGCCTCCTCTTGCTTGATCTGTTCTATGGACAGATGAAATTAAGATGAATCTTTATTGGAGTGGTGGAAAGAGGAACGTGGGGAGCAAAAATGGAGCTGATCATGATTCAAAGCATCTCATATGAGTGGATTGACTCATTTGCCTACACCAATAATGTGAATGCCAAAGGCAGCAGTTTGATGATTTCTGAAGCATCTTAGCTGGTCAGTTCAAAGAAAAAAATTTAATCTTTAAGCAGGAAAATGACCATACTTCTGCAGTGATGGAATGTTAACAAATCCCATTGAACATCTACTGTATGTAATTTGTCACTGACAAGACAGAAGGCAAAGAATCCCTGAGCTGAAAATGGCTGTATTACAGACTTGATAGATCATTATCAGAGACAAAATAGCTACTAATTTTTATGTTTACCAAAGTTTAGTCATTCCTCGACCCCAAAAGAAAGAAACACTAAAATGGTTGTTTTATTTATCTCATCTCATCTCATTATCTCTAGCTGCTTTATCCTTCTACAGGGTCGCAGGCAAGCTGGAGCCTATCCCAGCTGACTATGGGCGAAAGGTGGGGTACACCCTGGACAAGTTGCCAGGTCATCACAGGGCTGACACATAGACACAGACAACCATTCACACTCACATTCACACCTACGGTCAATTTAGAGTCACCAGTTAACCTAACCTGCATGTCTTTGGACTGTGGGGGAAACCGGAGCACCCGGAGGAAACCCACGCGGACACAGGGAGGACATGCAAACTCCACACAGAAAGGCCCTCGCCGGCCACAGGGCTCGAACCCGGACCTTCTTGTTGTGAGGCGACAGCGCTAACCACTACACCACCGTGCCGTCCCAGATTTATTTATTTATTTATGTTAATTTGGACCTGACAATTATCAAGATACACACACACACACACACACACAGTGGATATAAAAAGTGTACACACCATGGGCGATTGCTCTAAGACAATGAGGGAGGCTCAGCCTCCTCTAAAAATGACGAACATCGTGCAGGATGAATTGCGCTAGGCTTATGTTATAGCCGACCTTATAACATTACTATTTCAGATCCAGAATCATAGAAATATATGTGCTCAACCCAACTACAGTGCGAAATCATTCCGTTATAACTTTCCCCAGTTCGCCTAATGTGCGCATGAGTTTCTCCCCCTCGTGACAGCGCGATGCAGCCCAGCCTCAGTGGACTTCAATGGCATTTGGGAACTATGCGCTTTCAATATCAAAATGCAAGACGATTATTGGACAAATACTGCGAAAACGCCCGCCCCCGGAGTCTCATGGACTCCCAGCCTCAGTGGACTTCAATGGCATTTGGGAGCTATGCGCTTTTCAATATCAAAATGCAAGACAGTTATTGGACAAATACTGCAAAAACGCCCGCCCACAGACTCTGAGCCTCACAGTGGGAGGGACATGGCAAAGCTTTCCGCGAGGAGACTGGTGATTGGTGAAAGCGGCCGGATATTTTCTTTGATTGACAGCTCGTTTCAAATATAGACAGGCAGCGGTGAATCTCAGTTCAGTCCCATGCGGATTCGCAAGTGCTGTGGTGTATTGTAAGAGATCAGCTTACATTTCGATTTCATTCATTACATACGGTTTCTACCAGCTTTTTTAGTTTGTATATATTTTCATTGTAAATAAAGTGTAAATATAGTGTTGTCAAGTTTGCTATCTTAGTTCCAGAAATTTCATTTATTTGAGTGACTGAACTTGAACTTGAGGGGGCTAGTCAGCTAGCAAGAAAGCTGTGCACGGATGCCAAGCATTGCTGATTTAATTTTGGCGAAGCCATTTGCCAGTCTTCCTTTCGAGGAAAAAATTAAAATTAAAGAGCAGGGTAGACCAACGCCTCAAATTGACTTGGTGAAAAAGGTAGGGAATAATACTCATTCCTTTCAGCTCTCCTGGTACGAGAAAGTGAATTGGCTAACAGCAAGTGACCCACATCAACAACAGTAAATAGGCTACTTTAGTAATATGTCATGGATGGACCAAAAATATAGAATCTATTTAAAATGTTTATGCTGAGTATATTATATTGGAATATATATTTTTCTGGATATGAATTAAACACCACTACAATTTGGAAAACATTTTTAAACAAAAACACAGCCGAGAACATTTCATACTACAGACCTGGATTAAAAGTGAAGGGTTATCAAAATTGTCAATAAAACATTTCTCAGTCAAAATAAGTAAAATATAGGGAAAGTGTCATTGAATGAAATGTGTGGCACCCAGCTCTATGTTTGGCTCCCCAAGGTCAGTGCTTGTGCCTATTCCAGAACACTCTGCTGTTACTGCTGAGGTTCCTGACAAAGAGCTGCTTTCAATAATGATCAATTTTTAAACAACATGCCACAATTTTAAAATATAAAATGTTAAAATATCCCCCCCCCCCCCCCCCCCAACACCACCATCATGTATATTGGACAGTAGGCTAATGGGCCAAAAGAACCTGTTATTTCACAGTTTGTGACCCTGCCAACAATCAGCCAGATCAGAGGCAAGAGTATGGGCAAAATTGATGTGTTTTTTCTTTTTTCTTTTAAAATCTGGAAATATCGTAACCGACCAGCCTCCCCTGTTTGAAAGACTACCAGCCGCCACTGGTACACACCCCATTAAAATGCTAGGTTTTTCTGATGTAAAAAAAAATTGAGACCACAATAAATAATTTCAAAACTTTTCCCACCTTTAATGTGACCTATAACCTGTACAATTCAGTTGAAAAACAAACAAATCTGTTCAGGGGAAAAACATAAAAAAAAAAAACATACAATAAGCTGGTTGCATAAGTGTGCACACCCTTAAACTAATACTTTGTTGAAGCACCTTTTGATTTAATTACAGCATTCAGTCTTTTTGGGTCGGAGTCTATCAGCCTGCCACATCTAGACTTAGCAATATTTGCCCACTCTTCCTTGCAAAAGTGCTCCAAATCTGTCAGATTGCGAGGGCATCTCTTGTGCACAGCCCTCTTCAGGTCACCACACAGATTTCCAGTTGGATTTGGGTCTGGGCTCTGGCTGGGCCATTCCAAAACTTAAATTTTCTTCTGGTGAACCCATTCTTTTGTTGATTTTGATGTATGCTTGGGGTCATCGTCATGCTGAAAGATGAAATTCCTCTTCAGCTTTCTAGCAGACACCTGAAGGTTTTGGGCCAAAATTGCCTGGTATTTAGAACTGTTCATAATTCCCTCCACCTTGACCAAAGCCCCTGTTCCAGCTGAAGAAAAACAACCCCAAAACATGATGCTGTCACCACCATGCTTCACCATGGGTATGGTGTTCTTTTGGTGACGTGCAGTGTTGTTTTTGCACCAAACATACCTTTTGGAATTGTGGCCAATTCCATAACCTTGGCTTCTTCAGACCACAACACATTTTCCCACATGCTTTTGGGAGAGTTGATGTATTTTTTTTGCAAAATTTAGCCGGGCCTGGATGTTTTTCTTTGACCCTATGGGAGAATACGGGAGATTGTTGTCACATGCAGTACACAACCAGTACATGCCAGAAATTCCTGCAGCTCCTTCAGTGTTGCTGTAGGCCTCTTGGCAGCCTCCCTGACCAGTTTTCATCTTGTCTTTTCATAAATTTTGGAGGGATGTCCAGTTCTCATTAATGTCATTGTTTCATATTTTCTCCACTTCTTGATGACTGTCTTCACTGTGCTCCATGGTATATCTAATGCTGTGGAAATGTTTTTGTACCCTTCTCCTGACTGATACCTTTCAACAATGAGATTCCTCTGATGCTTTGTAAGCTCTCTGTGAACCCTGGCTTTTGCTGGAGGAGGCAACTGAGTAAATGTCAGGAAAATCCTACTAGGACAGCTGAACTTTATTTGGAGTTAATCAGAGTCATTTTAATTGATGGCAGGTGTGAACCCAAAAAGACTGAATGCTTTAATGGTGCTTCAACAAAGTATTAGTTTAAGGGTGTGTACACTTATGCAACCAGCTTATTGTATATTTTTTATGTTTTTCCCCCGAACAGATTTGTTTGTTTTTCAATTGAATTGTACAGGTTATAGGTCAGATTAAAAGGTGGGAAAAGTTTTGAAATTATTCATCGTGGTCTCATTTTTTTTTTTTACATCAGAAAAACCTATCATTTTAATCGGGTGTGTGTACACTTTTTATATCTAATATATATATATATATATATATATATATATATATATATATATATATATATATATATATATATACACACACACACACACACACACCACACCACATATAAAAAGGTTCTGGTATAAAATCACCCCATTGTAAATCATAAATACCCCTAAAACTGATATTCTGATATTCTGCATTGCATCCTTATAGTGAGTGTTTAAATTCAAGTAAGAAAATCAGAACAAAAAAAAAGGCTGTATCACTAATTACTCAAAGACTGTACTGCATTTTCTTCAAAGAATGTTCTTATTTCATCCCACTAAAACCAATAATAAACTTTTCAATTTTGACAACAAAGATAAAGTACTCTGATTAAGATTATATGCAAATGAAGCCTAATTATCATTTGGTGCTTAAAATATTTTCTCATTACTTTTAATTCTTTGCAACACCTGCTTTTTTTTATTAATATAGAATTTTCCACACCAGGTGTCTCTGTCAGTCATTTAAATCAGTTTCTCCGTGAGCATGTTCACCCTGCACAACTGCCTATTTCTCAGAATAGAAACCATATGCTAAGGTAATTTATCATTCTGTCTAAACAAACAGATACACCATAACAAAGATGAGGAGTGAGTTGGAGAGCAGAGTTCAAATAGAAAATTGAAGGGGGGAGCAGAGCATCATTACTGTTGGATTGTATGTTCTTGAGAAAAAGACACATTTGCTTTGTGGTGTCTGGTGGGGCATAAAGGTAGATTATATGGAAAATGAGAATGTAAGGACATAGACATACATACAGTGTGGTCCAAAGGTCTGAGACCACTCATGAAAATGTATCTATTTCTAATTTAATACAATAGTTTTCATTACAAATTATATTGTTGACAACAACTTAAGTGAAAAGTAGACTCTATTTCAGACTTTCTTAATATTTGTTACGTTAATGACAGTGTGCACTTGAACTGTTCAAGCAGTGTGACTCCAGCTTTGTGCAAAACCTTATGATCCATTTTAGATCAAATCCATCAGAGTATTGTCTAAACACATGCTTCAACAGAAGAGATTAGGCGTCATGAAAATCTGACCTTTTACATGGTCAATATCACAAATGTGCTTACATTTACTGTAAACATGGATCTAGAAATACTACAGAATCATTAATATTAAATGTTCAAGATATAGAAATTTAATTTCCTTTGCTTAAATGTTTCAATATTCTGAAACATTTATAAAATTATTTATTTTCAATTTTAAATGAAAAAAAATCTCATATTTTCAATGTGGTCTCAGACTTTTGGATCCCACTGTATATGTAGAACGAATTTGGAGTAACTAATTGTTGGTTTTAAATACAAAGCTGGAGGAAGCTCAATGTGGTGAATGTGATGAGACAGCCACATTTTCACCGAATTAAGTCATGCTTCTTTTTTCATTAGAATGCCATGGAGATGATATTATAAATAGGAATGAAGTGCCGTTTAATTTAAAACATGCATGCACACACCATCGCTTCCTCTCTCTCTAAAGAATACTGCATATGCATATGCTTGAACAAGTGTCTGTAAATATGTGCATAGAGTGTGTATAAGACATACTTTAATTATTCTAATCCTGTCCTCTTTGCACTCCCTGCTGATTTAGACACGTTTTCAATCCTTTAAACGGGCAACACAAAAACTAAAGTCTTATCCCACTGTGCACAAAGCGTTCCTCATAATAAATCAAGCACCAAGCTGCATAGACATGGAAAATATGACTAACAAGATTGCCACATCCTATACATAACCACAGGAATTCACACAGAAATTCACATAGCGGTTGATTGATATTTAGACCCCAAACCCAAAGCTAATGGCTTGTTAGGCATAAACTTAATGTTAGCTCAACATTAATTAAATGTCTTCATTTCCCTAAGAGCCCTGAGTGAAGTATACTGAATCTATCACTCATCCGAGTTCCTCTACCACTCCCTGCACTCAGCCACTAATCTGCTCTATCCAGCCATGCATCTCTCTCTCTCTCTCTGTCTCTCTCTCTCTGAGAGTGGTGATTTACAAGGCTTTAAAGCCTTGTTAGCGTGGGCTGGGTTTAATTGGTTTAACCTTGCTTCTGTTACAGTAGCTATTATGCTGGAGTTGGCTGCAGAGAGCATAGGCAGTGGAAATGATGATGCCTGTCACTACTGCTTAGCTTTATATGCATTGTCTTGGTACGATTTTAGCCTGTTAACATTTTTCAAAAATCTTGTTTCAGAATAAAAGTGCTGTATTGCTGTCAGTAGAGGTCTACACTGACAGGATGAGCAACATGTTCTCGAACTATAGCACTGTCCATGGTGCTGATCATATCAGCAACATACTTCCAAATCATGATGTGATCATTATAAAGTGTAAAATGCTTCAGGAATTTTAAACTATGCTTTAGTATGTGCTGGTGGTAGTTAGGTCATTTTGAAACCACTGATAAACACTACCATAGCACTATGTAATTTTCACATGACACATTTGCAACAGAATATTATTCTGATTGTCACAAGTAGCTAAAATATTAGTTTAAACATTCCCAGCAGCTGTTTTAAAAAGTAGTATTTTTTAAATCAAGTACCTTGTCAGAAGATAAATTATTGCATCAACAATCTAGAGGAGCTGTTTTGATAAATGTTACATAGTTTCATTCTCATAACATACACTATAGATATTTTATTCATCAGGTTATGTATTTCTTGTTGGTTGCTTGGAAGCACAATTGATTTAATGTTATTGTTTGCTAATGAATCCACTCTCTCTGCCACTGACCTAAGAAAACCAGAAAACCTACACTGGTTTTCTTTCCATTGAACAAATTAATTAATTTATTTATCTCATCTCATCTCATCTCATCTCATCTCATCTCATCTCATCTCATCTCATTATCTCTAGCCGCTTTATCCTGTTCTACAGGGTCGCAGGCAAGCTGGAGCCTATCCCAGCTGACTACGAGCAAAAGGCGGGGTACACCCTAGACAAGTCGCCAGGTCATCACAAGGCTGACACATAGACACAGACAACCATTCACACTCACATTCACACCTACGGTCAATTTAGAGTCACCAGTTAACCTAACCTGCATGTCTTTGGACTGTGGGGGAAACCGGAGCACCCGGAGGAAACCCACGCGGACACGGGGAGAACATGCAAACTCCACACAGAAAGGCCCTCGTCAGCCACGGGGCTCGAACCCGGGCCTTCTTGCTGTGAGGTGACAGCGCTAACCACTGCACCACCGTGCCGCCCAATTTATTTATTTATTTATTTGTTTGTTTCATGTATCTTCAGTAACCCCTTTATCCTGGTCAGGTAGAGTCTCTCCTGGGAAGACTGGGAATACATTCTGGATTGGACACTATTGCAGTGTGAAAAAAAGGCCTTTTTGAACTATAAAACAGACATAAACAGGGCTAAGTACAATTATGGAAGGTGTATTGCTTATGCAGGTGTTGTACAGGTAAGTTTTGTCCATGTTTAGGTATATTTTCAGTAAACCACTGACTTGGCTTATCCACAATCCGAAACACTAAAATCCTAAATATTTACAGACAATCCATCTTCACATCAAGACAAATTCCATCCATCCATTATCTGTAGCCGCTTATCCTTTTCTACAGGGTCGCAGGCAAGCTGGATCCTATCCCAGCTGACTATGGGCGAGAGGCGGGGTACACCCTGGACAAGTCACCAGGTTATCGCAGGGCTGACACAGAGACAAATAACCATTCACACTCACATTCACACCTACGGTCAATTTAGAGCCACCAATTAACCTAACCTGCATGTCTTTGGACTGTGGGGGAAACCAGAGCACCCGGAGGAAACCCACACAGACACGGGGAGAACATGCAAGTTCCACACAGAAAGGCCCTCGCCGACCGCTGGGCTCAAACCCAGGACCTTCTTGCTGTGAGGCGACAGTGCTAACCACTACACCACTGTGCCGCCCCTCAAGACAAATTCATTTTTTTGTAAACATGTCTCAATATTTATGGATATAGAAAATCCATTTTTACTATTATTGGTCTACCCATCCTCATTATCCACAGATATTTTAAGTCTGAAACACTTTTCCGAAACTTTCATGAAGATTAATTTTTAACTGACTCCCAGCTACAGTAGGCTGATGGGCTGAAATGTAGCCCATGTGGTATTTAGATGAACATACACTCCAAAGTAAAGAATGAATATTGTATTGCAGTGTTTTTTGGCTAAAAATCCTGCTTGTGCCACACACAGGAAGCAACATAACGAAAAATATATAATATTAAAAATATACTATGAGTGCATGTATTTCATACAGCACAACAAAACACCATATTAAAGCAGTGGTCACACTGGACACAAATGCAATCTGTTTGGTGAAAAAGTCTGCTCATGAATAGCCTGTTGTTTCTGTCTTTTGCACGGATCTCCTCTGATTTCATCTAGTTGAATTGTAACACCACGTTTCCAGAAGTGTGGACCAATAAAAAATAAGCACATAATTGTGGTCATATCTTTCTGAAAGACTCAAAATGGAGGAGATCCCTTTTTTCTCACAAAAAAATCTGCTATTCAGTCCACGTCTCTATATAACTCACAATCAGCAAACTAACTCCAGAAACTTGTCACACCACAAACCACCCATAACTGCCAGCAGCCAGCTGCAGCTGAGCGTAGTCTAGTTTAAACATAAATGGCCACTATATTTGACTTTACTAACTATAAAAAACAACAACCCTGCTGCACCGACAGTTTCACGATAGCATTAAGATACAGTGCTCAGCATAAATGAGCACACCCCCTTTGAAAAGTAACATTTTAAACAATATCTCAATGAACACAAACAATTTCCAAAATGTTGACAAGACAAAGTTTAATATAACATCTGTTTAACTTATAACATGAAAGTAAGGTTAATAATATAACTTAGATTACACATTTTTCAGTTTTACTCAAATTAGGGTGGTGCAAAAATGAGTACACCCCACAACAAAAACTACTACATCTAGTACTTTGTATGGCCTCCATGATTTTTAATGACAGCACCAAGTCTTCTAAGCATGGAATGAACAAGTTAGCGACATTTTGCTACATCAATCTTTGTCCATTCTTCAACAATGACCTCTTTTAGTGACTGGATGCTGGATGAAGAGTGATGCTCAACTTGTCTCTTCAGAATTCCCCAAAGAAAATAATTTCTTTACACCACAAAGGTGAAGGCTACAAGAAGATCAGCAAAGCTTTACTTATCAGTCAGAATACTGTAGCAAAAGTGGTACAAAAATTTAAGAAAGATGGAACTGCAACCATCTCACAGAGACCTCCAGGTCATCCACGGAAGTTAACATCTTGACAGGAGCGCCTTCTGATGAGAAGGGTTGAAGAAAATCGGCATGCAAGTTCACTGCAGTTATCTAAAGAAGTAGAAAGCCAAACTGGGGTGACTATTGCCCGTGACACAATACAGCATACACTGCAGAGGAATGGCATGCATGGATGCCTTCCACGAAAGAAGCTTCTCCTAAAGCTCAGGCACAAAAAAGCCCACCTAGAGTTTGCCAGGGCCCATGCTGACAAAGATGAAAACTACTGGGACTCTATATTCTGGAGTGATGAGACCAAGATAAATGTTTTTGGAACTGATGGCTTCAAAACTGTAGGGTGCCTCAAAGGTGAGGAATACAAAGAAAAATGCATGGTGCCTACAGCGAAACATGGTGGTAGCAGTGTCCTTATGTGGGGCTGCATGAGTGCTGCTGGTGTCGGGGAGCTGCATTTCATTGATGGCATCATGAATTCAGAAATGTATTGCTCTATACTGAAAGAAAAGATGCTACCATCACTCTGTGCCCTTGGTTGTGCACTTTTCCAACATGACAGTGATCCTAAACACACATCTAAGGCCACTGTTGGATTTCTGAAGAAGAACAGGGTGAAAGTGATTCAGTGGCCAAGTTGATCTGAACCCAATCGAACACCTATGGGGAATTCTGAAGAGACAAATTGAGAATCACTCTCTATTCAGCATCCAGTCACTAAAAGAGGTCATTGTTGAAGAACGGAAAAAGATTGTTGTTGCAAAATGTCACCAACTTGTTCATTCCATGCTTAGAAGACTTGGTGCTGTCATTAAAAATCATGGAGGCCATACAAAGTACTAGATGTAGTAGTTTTTGTTGTGGGGTGTACTCATTTTTGCACCACCCTAATTTGAGTAAAACTTAAAAATGTGTAATCTAAGTTATATTATTAACCTTACTTTCATATTATAAGTTAAACAGATGTTATATTAAACTTTGTCTTATCAACATTTTGGAAATTGTTTGTGTTCATTGAGATATTGTTTAAAATGTTACTTTTCAAAGGGGGTGTACTCATTTACACTGAGCACTGTACTGGTAACTTAAAACATATAAATGAAATTACTCTTTAATTCTGTTCAACGTGAAAAATGTAGGTGTGTGCAAGTAAAAAGAGCATTTGCACCTATAAATCAATTTTGTTTTCTTTGTATTTTGTTCGGACAAATTTATCAAGTGGTTAGTTGTGGTCTATGATCAAAGGCTTTTTTTTTTTAAATATCAGCCAGTGTACCAAGAAGAGAGCCCAAGCGACAGAACATAAGTGCATACCAGCATAAAAGGGGCAGCACGGTGGTGTAATGGTTAGCACTGTTGCCTCACAGAAAGAAGGTTCTGGGTTTGAGCTCAGTAGCCAATGGGGGGTTCCTCCAGGTGCTCCGGTTTCCCCCACAGTCCAAAGACATAGTTAGGTTAACTGGCTACTCTAAATTGCCCATCAGTGTGAGTGCGCAGAAAGGAACCAGCCACCCTACTGCTGCAATTCTGGCCAAGTCAAGCAAAACGTGGTTCACCTCAAGACCAGATCAGGTTCGGTAGTGACAACGACAACCAGCATAAAATGTAACAAGAGATGGGTAATAAAAAAAAATTGTTTGGTTCTCTATAGTTAAAATATATGTACAACCCCGATTCCAAAAAAGTTGGAACAAAGTACAAATTGTAAATAAAAACGGAATGCAATGATGTGGAAGTTTCAAAATTCCATATTTTATTCAGAATAGAACATAGATGACATACCAAATGTTTAAAATGAGAAAATGTATCATTTAAAGAGAAAAATTAGGTGATTTTAAATTTCATGACAGCAACACATCTCAAAAAAGTTGGGACAAGGCCATGTGAGACATCCCTTTTTCTCTTTACAACAGTCTGTAAATGTCTGGGGACTGAGGAAACAAGTTGCTCAAGTTTAGGGATAGGAATGTTAACCCATTCTTGTCTAATGTAGGATTCTAGTTGCTCAACTGTCTTAGGTCTTTTTTGTCGTATCTTTCGTTTTATGATGCACCAAATGTTTTCTATGGGTGAAAGATCTGGACTGCAGGCTGGCCAGTTCAGTACCCGGACCCTTCTTCTACGCAGCCATGATGCTGTAATTGATGCAGTATGTAGTTTGGCATTGTCATGTTGGAAAATGCAATGTCTTCCCTGAAAGAGACGTCATCTGGATGGGAGCATATGTTGCTCTAGAACCTGGATATACCTTTCAGCATTGATGGTGTCTTTCCAGATGTGTAAGCTGCCCATGCCACACGCACTAATGCAACCCCATACCATCAGAGATGCAGGCTTCTGAACTGAGCGCTGATAACAACTTGGGTCGTCCTTCTCCTGTTTAGTCCGAATGGCATGGCGTCCCTGATTTCCATAAAGAACTTTAAATTTTGATTCGTCTGACCACAGAACAGTTTTCCACTTTGCCACAGTCCATTTTAAATGAGCCTTGGCCCAGAGAAGACGTCTGCGCTTCTGGATCATGTTTAGATATGGCTTCTTCTTTGAACTATAGAGTCTTAGCTGGCAACGGCAGATGGCACGGTGAATTGTGTTCACAGATAATGTTCTCTGGAAATATTCCTGAGCCCATTTTGTGATTTCCAATACAGAAGCATGTCTGTATGTGATGCAGTGCCGTCTAAGGGCCCGAAGATCATGGGCACCCAGTATAGTTTCCTGGCCTTGACCCTTACGCACAGAGATTCTTCCAGATTCTCTGAATCTTTTGATGATATTATGCACTGCAGATGATGATATGTTCAAACTCTTTGCAATTTTACACTGTCAAACTCCTTTCTGATATTGCTCCACTATTTGTCAGCACAGAATTAGGGGGATTGGTGATCCTCTTCCCATCTTTACTTCTGAGAGCCGCTGCCACTCCAAGATGCTCTTTTTATACCCAGTCATGTTAATGACCTATTGCCAATTGACCTAATGAGTTGCAATTTGGTCCTCCAGCTGTTCCTTTTTTGTACCTTTAACTTTTCCAGCCTCTTATTGCCCCTGTCCCAACTTTTTTGAGATGTGTTGCTGTCATGAAATTTCAAATGAGCCAATATTTGGCATGAAATTTCAAAATGTCTCACTTTTGACATTTGATATTTTGTCTATGTTCTATTGTGAATACAATAACAGTTTTTGAGATTTGTAAATTATTGCATTCCATTTTTATTTACAATTTGTACTTTGTCCCAACTTTTTTGGAATCAGGGTTGTAACTTGAATTAACTATAGTAGTGCAGTAGTTTTAAACTAACTTCTCTCAGCATGCAATTTAGGTGTGTGCAAGTAAAAAGAGCATTTGCACCTATAAATCAATTTTGTTTTCTTTGTATTTTGTTCAGACAAATTTATCAAGTAGCTAGTTGTGGTCTATGATCACAGGCTATTTTTTTTTAAATATCAGCCAGTGTACCAAGAAGAGAGCCCAAGCGACAGAACATAAGTGCATACCAGCATAAAAGGGGCATCACGGTGGTGTAGTGGTTAGCACTGTTGCCTCACAGCAAGAAGGTTTTGGGTTTGAGCCCAGTAGTCAGTGGGGGGCCTTTCTGTGTGGAGTTTGCATGTTCTCCCTGTGTCTGTGTGGGTTTCTTTGTCTGCGTGGGTGGCTTTGCACCCTGACATATGATTGAACTTACATTTAACTGATGCAACTGGTGCTGATTTTGTTCCACTCTGGCAATTAGATGTACAATGCATGAACACTGCAACTTATGATAATACTGAAACTTATGCTGCAACATGGCTTCCACACCTAGTGCAGGTATTGACTTACTGCAGGATAGTATGCTGGTATAAAATTAAAGACTAGCAAGCCAAATTAAAACCAGCAGGTTGACTGCATTCGTAGTTTGTCTGTACATATGATGTAGCTGTAACCAAATACAAATACATTATTCAGAATGAACATGTTATATGTTCATGATATGTTGTTTAAAACATGATATGTTTTAAACAGATACAAATACAGATATGATTTGGAGGCACACTATTAACATGAATGTGTGGCAGTCTTTAGTAACTGTCTGGTCATTGTTGTGGCAATTAAATTCATTAAAAAATATAGTGGACAGGTATAAACAAAGCAATGACTATGCAAGTAAGTTAAAAAAAAACAGTCCTGCACACAACTCTATTTGAGACTACTTGTGAAATTAAGTGATGTGGCTGAGCTTGAGCAACTGTCAGAGCCAGAATTCTCAGATCACGCTGATAGTGCTGACATTTTCTCAGTCTTTTCTGGTGTTTCTGGGCCCATACTGGTAGGGTTTAAATTTGATTAGAACAAAAACCCTTCAGATATAGGCTATGTCCATTGTAGATTTTACTCTGAATACAGATATAAATACAAATATTTGCAGCACTATGCATATAAAAATACAGATGGTGGCTTTGAGGTACACCCCAAGTGTTGTGTCATCTGGATTTTGTAAAATGAAATACAAATATCTGAGTGCAATTGTCAGTTTTTTCCAGGTCTGGGTCTGCAGGTTCCTTTCATGCCCTGTATGCCTCTTTACACTTTGTCATTTCTGGTAGTGTCATCATGTTGGGGAAGCTGAGGAAACATTGTGGCAGCACTTTTTTAAACAGGAGGTGGCCATGTATGTTTTATGGAAGATAAGTTGATGCAATGGTAGATTTTATATAGATACTATTACTAGCTTAGAAAGCAACATTTAGAACTCTAAAGCTTCTAAAGCTAAACAACTTTTCAAGCCTCCTAGAAAATCATGCTGTCAGCATCCAATGCAATAAATGTTTCTGGTCATTCAATACAGGGAGCTGTTTTTAGAAGGAAAAAAACCCTCCTGAGACAACAGTGCAGATGTAGAACAAAGCAGTGTGATATAGAGTTGATGGTTTCAATGTTGCTTCAAGCCAACAGCTCCCTCCCCACACACTAATCTCTCCCACACACAGTCTGTTTGATGTCCAATTAATGAGACTTCGAGCTGCAAAGGGTCCCATTCAAGCCTATTATCATACAGAATATTTTTCCTACTTTCCTTCACCCTGGCTGTTTGCTAGGTGAAATACCAGCGGGATCTCTGTGCAGGGGGAGGACATTGGTTTAAGTTTCTGTCTTGGGCATTACACAAGGCGGCTTGGTAAGAAAAATGAGTGAAATTATTATTTTTTTTAAATAATAAACTGCCAACATAAAAGGTTAATGATTGGTTTACTTGTAGACTGTAACGATTATGTAAGGTTTATGACGAGAAATAAACAAAAGCTACTATTACATAAGGTAAAATGTCAAATTTCCCAGTAGCTTCTCAGTAAAGTAGAAAAATCACCAAAGCAGAAGGAGTTTGCTCATTTGCTGTTGTTGTTCCTTCAGGATGTTCATTACCATTGCAAGATGGAGAGTCTATAGTATTGGAAGTACTTCCACTCTAAAAATGGCTAGGCTAAAACCATAGGAACATTCAACAAATTGTTAATCATATTTATCATGGTCTTATCTGTATTATAAGGGGTCCAAGCCTCAAACCCATTTGTATCTGTTTGGATTCTTCTTCTTCCTCTTCTTCTTCTTCTTCTTCTTCTCCTCCACTGAAATGAATTTTGCAGATGAAATGATAAGTCATACAGATGTGACTTACATGCCTGTACCCAAGTAAGCAAGATAGGCGCAATCATCCTAATGTTGGCGCTATAAGCATTTACATTTAGGCCCACATCTTGAGAATCGTAGATCTGACACTAAATTATTTTTTCTTCTTACTCTTTGGCTTAAGCTGAATTGATCTAGGCCTTGCCCACTAATTTCCACCATGATGGATTTTTTAAAATTAATTTGCACAATTTGCAAAACCAACTCTTACAAACTACTCTTAGGATTTTTTGGCCTATCTTCACAATTGTGGTGTCAACTTATTCCGCAGAGTGTGAAACATTTCTAAAGTATATGACCACCACTTGTCAATCAATTCTAATGATTGTCCCATTGTCCATGCTATAAAAAATTTTGAGCAGCAACTACAGCAAATGCAGATACAATTTTTGTGAAAGTGGAAGATAGGGTCTCCATTACGATCTAATAGGGCAGAGTAGCACATGCACTCTCAACAAAATATAAATAACTAAAACCATTAGGTATATTTCATTAATTATAAGTATATGATAAGTATATGTTATTACTTTTCAAAGGAAAATGGTATAAGATGTACATGAGAGAAAGGCTTTTAGCATTGATGCACTATTGTTTCTGATGAGTGTAAACTGCAATTAGCTTGTGCTGTATATAAATGTTCAAGCAATGGTTCTAATAACTGTAAGGTGCTATGAGTTTCCAGATCAGTGTTACAAAAAACTGGCACTCATCCTAGGGCCCTGGAGAAATTGTTCACTGACTTGAAACTTAATGGCATTCCCAAAATTTATTAAAAGAACACCATTTTGACTTAATTACACACTTCCTTGGTATTCTAATGAAAATTATAAATGAGTTCTGCTAGAGGTCTTGGAAATCCCATATACAGAGCTATATTTATTTATACTGTATATTGTATGTACTATATGTAGTCCCCGTGTCTTTAGACAAATCTGTTGTCTGGTTGGATTTGTTACGTTGCCTTTTTTAAACAATGCATTTTCTCTGGGGTTAAATTGATCCCAAATACAATACCTATTATTCTATTCACATTCACTGGATATGAGCAATCATGCGCTCTGATTGGCTACTCTACTACGAGGATATCAGCTCATATACTGTGAGTAGAGAAAAACAAAATGGAGGAGCGTGTTGCTGTACCAACTGAATGTGAAATTAAAATTCTACTTGAAAACAAACCCCCAAAAGATACAAAAAAATGCAACAAAATATGGAATAAAAGTATTTGATGGTAAGAACATATCTTTTTTATTCTTCAAGAATTATTATTATAGCATTTTTCACAAATTGTAACTGTCATTTCACTGGTTTGTTTACATTCTAAGCAGAAATAATTTTGTTGGACGTTTTGTATAAGGTTTTTATTTATTGAATTTGCAAAAAAATAAAAATAAAAATGCTCAATTTCTCAAAATCCAGTGAATGTGGATATAATAAAACAGTTATTCCACTCAATCTCGTCGTTCACAGCTTATAGCCAATTCAGTGCTATGCGCCTCGTCGGCTATCGGCTCATGTACAACTCGATTTTGTGGAATAACTGTTAAATATACTTTTTATGATTTTATTTTTTAATGTATTTGAAAAAATAGAAATTTAAGGTTTAGTGGTCATGTATAGATCTTATCAACTCTTTGAAGGGGAATGTTAAACATTTTGTTTCCTGGGTTTTAATTAAATCAAAAGAAAAATAAAGGTGATTATTAGGTGAATTTATCCATCCTTTTTCTAGAACGCTTATTCATTAAGGGTTGCAGGTGAGCTGGAGCCAGTCTATCACAGGGCTATGGACTCTGAGAAAAGAAAAGAAAAGAAAAGAAAAGAAAGCACAACTTTATTCATCACACACTTGTGAAATTTCCTCTCTGCATTTAACCCATCTGAAGCAGGGAACACACACGTGAGCAATGAGCACACACACATACCCAGAGCAGTGGGCAGCCATGCTAACAGTGCCCGGGGAGCAATCGGGAGTTAGGTGCCTCGCTCAAGGGCACCCCAGCCCAAGGCCGTCCCATATTAACCTAACCGCATGTCTTTGAACTGTGGGGGAAACCGGAGCACCCGGAGGAAACCCATGCGGACACAGGGAGAACATGCAAACTCCACACAGAAAGGCCCTTGCCAGCTGCTGGGTTCGAACCCAGAACCTTCTTGCTGTGAGGCAACCGTGCTAACCATTACACCACCGTGCCGCCCTGAGCAACGAAAAAGAGTGGATGGTTGTATAAGATTGCATTTAAAAAAAATAGTTTCATTTATACAGATATAAAGCTTTTGGATAAATCAGAGTAACAGAAAATCACTGCCAATGCCAGAGAGAAGAGGCAGTGTCTCAGAAAGGGCTCCCTCAAGGAGAATTTGGACAATCTCTTTGCACAATGTCTATTAACATGGCTTTTCCATGAGGAAAATGTACAGCTCCTGGTGTGGACCAGCAAGCACAGAAGAAAAATGAGGCTGGCCTAAGACTCTCAGCCTACTTATGTGAATCTTTCTCTTTCTTTCTCACTAAGATGAGACAGTAGTGAGGTAGATAGGGCTGAATGTCACTGGTAATAAGGCCCATTGGGAGTGGTAGAGTACGGCAGCTCAGATAGAAGACTGCAGGAGAACGTATGTGTGTGTGTGTGTGTGTGTGTGTGTGTGTGTGTGTGTGTGTGTGTGTGTGTGTGTGTGTGAGAGAGAGAGACAGCAAGAGAGAGAGAGAGACTGAGTGAGAGAGGAAGATTAACCATTAGTTACTGTGACACAATGCAAAATGTGACATCTACTTAGCATAACAACATGACTGTTGTCAAACTAAAAAAGAGGTCTTTGTGGAATGAACAGATAGGAGTTTATATAAAACAGCAAAGAGCTTGTAACATTTGTATAAGAGAGTGTATGACTATAATATGATTAAAGGAAAAACAGATGTAAACAGTTCTTATCAATGGAATATGTTAAAGGAGATCAGGATCTAACTGTGAGATTTCACTTCTATACTCATCACAAGTTGTGCAGGTCCCAACCGACCTCCTGAGCACTCAGTGAACATACAGATACATAAAAACACCCACACAAGCTGTAGCCATCCTCTGATCATTTACTTAACCCTTGGTGATGATGAAAACCCCCTGGGTCATGGAGGTCTGGCTGGGGGTCCCAGGCGGTCACGCTCCAGTAGTCCACACATGCTGTGGTGTGCCTGGGATAATTTCACCCTCCACTGGTCTCTAGAGCTCAGCCTTAAATAAGAGGCAGACTCATCCAGCCCTCCTCTGCTCCATGCTCGCCTGAGCCGATAACGCCAAGATTTACAAGAGTATAACTTATGCTACTCTGTGTGTGTGTGTGGGGGGGGGGGGGGGGGTTGTTTGTTGGTCTGTCTGTCTGTCTGTCTGTCTGTCTTCATGTTTAGATCCTTGATGCAAAATTTGCACTCACAGGTACACTGCAAAAAATTGAGAACTGAATTTGAGGACAAAATTACTTAATACTAGTGAAATTATCTTGCTGCATGGACAGATCATTTTACTTGATAAGACATCTTAGAATAAGTTGGTTGCAATCTAGAACTAGGTTTAATAATCTCAGAATTGGTGTCTTGTGTTCTTCTAATAGGAAATGCTAGATCATTTCAACTATTTTCAAGATATTTTCACTTGCTAAGATATCATTTTTTGCAGTGTATACATTATTGCTTCAAGAACACGAAGCTACAACAGAAAAAGTATGCAACATTTAAACACTTTTTAACCCAAAGGTTAAAAGGTGATAAAATCGAAGATTTATCCATCTGTTTGTACTATCTTTATTTTCTGCTTCTATCTGGAATAAAGTGTGTGCAGATAGCTGTGGGAGGAGACCCAATGCAAGCAGTGTGTGTAAGGCTGCATGTGTGTGTCTGTAGATAAAGTATAAATGTCAGATGTAGGTTTACTTGCATAGATTAAAAAAGCAGGAGTGATATCATGAGGCTCCTGTGATGATCAGGTGAGGCTGATAATAGTCCAACACTATGATAGCAACTGTCAGTCAAATGGCACTTTCGCCTCAGCTGACACATGAGCAAGATGATAGAGATTCTAGTGTAGCTTCTCTCTCTCTCTCTCTCTCTCTCTCTCTCTCTCTCTCCACCATTTCTTTCAGTGATTGTCACATTTCATATTGGCACAGTGTAGATAACTTGGGAATACTTATTGAGTTAGACCTCCATATCATCACATTGCTATTAATCTGATAGCTTTCCTGTGGGGACGTACCACATTCTTTGATATCAGGGTTCTGAGGTGGGTCCATAAGATATCAATATCTACATAATCCTGGGGGGAAGAGAGAGAGAGAGAGAGAGAGAGAGAGAGTTTTGTATTTGCAGTCAAAAACCTTTTTCTGCATTAACATTTGACTTTCCATCCAAGATCCAGAAACATTTGAAATTTCAATTCAATTCAGTTAAATTCAATTCAATTCAATTCAATATATATTGCATTTTGTACACAGTATGTATTCTGACTGTACATGTTGAATAGCAGAGGTGGACAGTAACAAAGTACATTTACTTGAGTACTGTACTTAAATACACTTTTTGAGTATCTGCACTTTACTTGAGGTTTTTTTGGAAACTTTTGACTTTAACTTCACTACATTTGAAAGGCAAATATCGTACTTTTCACTCCACTACATTTCTGTCAAGGTCCTCGTTACTATGAAGCAGCTTTGAAAGTGGATGTTTTTTTCTTTTCTCTTCTAAAACATCATTTTTTTTCACAGGTGACACTGAGACAGCCTATCAGTAATCACTAGGGTCATGTCACGTCCATAGACTGGATAAAATCAAGATCAATGATTTCTCAGCAGCTTTATTTGAACACAATCAGTTGATGGCTGAATGGAAGGAGGCAGTTCTTCTGGAGAATGCACACACCCATGGCCATACCTAGAACCCATGTTTCAGTTTTCTGAAAGGATTAAAGATTCATTTCGTTTTAAATGTTTGCTTTGTTTGCTGAAAATGAACCACATCACGGCCTACAAAAACTTGCTCCAACCCGCGGAAGCATATTGAGATATGTAAACATTTTATTCCAAGAGAAAGCTTGCAACAAAGTTGTCTGTGCTTTTAGAGCTAGTGATAACGTTGCAATAGCTCTGCAGTCTGGTTAGTCAAATGACTTTCTATGGATTTTCCTGCCAAGTTGCCATCTCCTTGTCTACGGCTAATGTTGTCTACGGCTATAGCTAGTTAACTTGGACACTGTTAGTTAGCATGTAAAAATGGAGTTACGCTAACATGAATAACGTTAACTTATCTGAAGTCCTTTCAGAAATACATTTTAGCATAATCTTGCCAAATAAACAGAATGTAGAAATCTTTCTTTTCTAGTAGCAATATGATTTCGAGTTTGAAAAGAGTTTGCGAGCATGTCAGGTGGAGCTTCACTGACTAGCTAGCTTAACATTAAACCACCATGATGGCACAGCGTATGTTCATTTTGTGAATTCACATTTCTGTCTTTGGTAACAGCATTAGGTTTTGTAAGCATTGTGGCAATAATACAACAATGAGTTGACAGAAAATGTACTTTTAATACTTAAGTATTTTTAAAAGCAAGTACTTCAGTACTTTAACTTAAGTAAAAATTTGACTGTACAACTTTCACTTGTATCGGAGTAACATTTGACCAGTGGGATCTGTACTTTGAATTAAGTAATGAAGTTGGGTACTTTGTCCACCTCTGTTGAATTGAATTGCATATTTGTACATCACTTTAAAGGATATATGCAGAACCTTTATTTTTAAATAAATTTCTGAGTGGATAGTATCTCCATCCTTGACGCTTGTCTCTCATCACATTATCTCTAGCCGCTTTATCCTGTTCTACAGGGTCGCAGGCAAGCTGGAGCCTATCCCAGCTGACTACGGGCGAAAGGCGGGGTACACCCTGGACAAGTCGCCAGGTCATCACAGGGCCGACACATAGACACAGACAGCCATTCACAATCACATTCACGGTCAATTTAGAGTCACCAGTTAACCTAACCTGCATGTCTTTGGACTGTGGGGGAAACCGGAGCACCCGGAGGAAACCCATGCGGACACGAGGAGAACATGCAAACTCCACACAGAAAGGCCCTTGCCGGCCATGGGGCTCGAACCCAGGACCTTCTTGCTGTGAGGCGACAGGGCTAACCACTACACCACCGTGCCGCCCCCTTGACGCTTGTATGCTGCATAAATGGAAATAAAAAATATATATTTGAGAGTTAAAATCGACCTCAAAGTTGGCATTCGAGGTGCCCCACTGAGCCAGCCAGCCCTGAGTGTGTGATGTCACAGCGGTAACCGGTTTTAAGGCCGAGGCCTTTGGCAGCTATAGACCAAAGTCATATCAATAAAAATTTATGGTGAAAGTAAGAAATACCGTTACTGACTTGCTCAACTAAGACTGATTTGACTTCAGTGATTGTGGGTTGACTCTCATTAAAACAGGATAGGTGTTATAACTTATGCAACATACATGTACATGCATGCATTTTCACTGATAAAATGTAAAAGGCTAATTAAATAATCAGATGAACTGAGAAAATCACATTCTGAAGCAAATTATATAATCTTATACCGGTAACTTAAATATACAATACAAGTTACATGTACCGGTATTAATCTAAATGCAGGTAAACAACGAGTGTTGTTTTTTATTTTATATCCAAATGAGAGTCGCATCTTACCCGTCTGTGTTCTCGCTTCTTGAAGGCCGAGCTTGTGGTAAATTGTTTTGAAACAATCTGACTTTCAGTTGTTCATTCAGTTCTCCGTTCATTCGCTTCTTCCACATAAGGGCGAGATGGCAGCAACATCCAGCGGAGAAATCAGACGGCTGGTCCACTCATTCTCCATTTTCTCCATACTGAGTACTCTGCCATTACTGCTCGGCTCAGGCAATTACTAAAACTCGGGACGGGACGTCACCAGTTTTAGCAACAACCATGGGGACGTCACTGCCTGAGCGATAATATGTCACGTCCTGTTCCGTCTCGGGTTTTACCAACAACCTTCGGCTCACTCGGCTCAAAACTGGTGCAACTAAATTTACTTTCCTTTTTTTAAAAAAAAAACTTTCCTTTTCTTGTAGTTTTCTTTTCTTTTCTTTTAATTGTTGGTACTGCACCCTCTTTCAATATGGGCTTATAGCCAACACTCCTCAACAGATCAGAGGTCTCATACAAGTCTTCAGTAAAATGTGAAGAGCAGAGGAGAGACCACATCATAGGCGCCCAATGTGCCCGTGAACTTCTCACAAAATGCATCCAAATCTGCAGTTTGAACATTCTTGGGCCATTAATGCAACGTAAATCCACCTTCTGTCATGTTGCTGCACCTGCCAGCAACACATCTACGTGGTATGGTGATAAATTAGCACAAAATGGAGGATTGGAGTTGTAGTCAGCTCTATGTTTTAGTATAGCGGAAATGATGATGAGACCGATAGACTTCCTGCTGTGATGTTATGAACGTCAAGGTCATTCACTCAGATTGCTACCTATATGAATCATTTTTATCATAAAAATTACTATATTAGATTTATTGTTAATGCTTAAAACTACTCCTGTGCCATTCTTGAGGTCTTAAGGCATTTATAAAGTGAGACCATGGTTCTGCATGTCTCCTTTAACATTGTCACAAAGCAGCTTCTCTGAAACATAGATGTAGATTTAGATCCCTTGTGAACAAGCCATAGGTGATGATGTCTCCCATCTCATTATCTCTAGCCACTTTATCCTGTCCTACAGGGTCGCAGGCAAGCTGGAGCCTATCCCAGCTGACTACGGGCGAAAGGCGGGGTACACCCTGGACAAGTCGCCAGGTCATCACAGGGCTGACACATAGACACAGACAACCATTCACACTCGCATTCACACCTACGGTCAATTTAGAGTCACCAGTTAACCTAACCTGCATGTCTTTGGACTGTGGGGGAAACCGGAGCACCCAGAGGAAACCCACGCAGACACAGGGAGAACATGCAAACTCCACACAGAAAGGCCCTCGCCGGCCACGGGGCTCGAACCCGGACCTTCTTGCTGTGAGGCGACAGCGCTAACCACTACACCACCGTGCCACCCTAGGTGATGATGTGTCAAGGAAAAAAACTCCCTGAAACTACAGGAGTTAAGAAACTTTAAAGGTAGGGTAGGTAATTTTGGAGAAACCAGCAAGATTATGTTAGATTTTGAAAGCATCCAACCAAAAAAAGTCAAAAACTACAATAAAGTCAAGCAGTTCTATTTGGGTTGAGAAGATGTTCAATATAAACATTTTGTAAACAGAGGTCCTGGATTCTAGTGAAATAAGGATGAGTGTTGGGTGTAAAATGTGCAGACTTATTAGAGTATCCATGTGTGACCATCCACAACAGCAGAAAGTGAATCATAAGTAAAGAAAGCTCCATGCAGAATTAGAGGGATGAGCATGCAGCTGAAATAATATAGTATTTTGCTGGCACAATGTGGAATATCCTACATTTTTCATCAGTCAATGTTTTGTCATTACATTCGATTAACAATAAGTTATGAAGGGAAATAATCACCTGATCTTAGCACACAGCAGAGTCAATGTATTAAAGAACCTATTCAAATGTTTTAGTCATACTAATTTTATTTTTCTTTTTTACACATTTGGTCTTAGATTTTTAGTCAGTATCTGTACTCGTATATCTTCTGCTTCCAGACATTAGTTTTCCTAATTATCCCTAGTTATCCCGGATTGTTTCCTAGTATTGCCTAAAAACATGCAGGAAGGTGGACTGGCTAGGCTAAACTTCCTCTAGGTATGAATAAGTGTGTGAATGTGTGTGTATTGTGCCCTGTGATGGACTGGAGTTTCATCTGGGGTGAATTCTCCCACCAGTGTTACTGGGATTGTCTCCGGATTCACCACAGCCCTGACCAGCATAAAGCAGCTGCTGAAGATGAATGAAATGAATAAATGATATATTTAACAGTTATTCCACGAAATCAAGTTGTACATGAGCTGATAGCAGACAAGGTGTGTCGCGCCTCAGCTATAAGCCATGTACGACGAGATTCAGTGGAATACCTGTTTTATTCTATCTACATTTGCTGGATTTTGAGAAACAGAGCATTTTTATTTTTTGCAAATTTGATAAATTAAAAACTTTATACAAAACGTCCGACAAAATCATTTCCACTAAGCATGTAAACAAACCAGTGAAATGACAGTAGCAATTTGTGAAAAATGCAATAATAATAATTCTTGAAAAATAAAAAGAGATACATTCTTCCTTTCAAATACTTTTATTCCATATTTTGTTGCTTTTTTGTATTTTGGGGGGTTTTGTTTTCAAGTAGAGTTTTTATTTTGTCCTCGGTTGGTTCAGCAACACGCTCCACCATTTTGTTTTTCTCTACTCACAGTATATAAACTGATAGCCTAGTAGTAGTAGAGTAGCCAATCAGAGCACGCAATTTCTCAAAATCAGTGAATGTGGATAGAATAAGTGATGTAAAAAATAGACTACTTTTATATTAGAAAAATCAAGGGAAATGCAGAAACGAAAAGCAAGTGAGCAGCAAAATCTCCAGATGAACTGTGGAACGTTTTCCAGGATGCTCAGAACAACCTGTCAGCCAACTTTGTTATAAAACTGCACAACAGAGTACCTGTCATGTAGTTGCTGTTGTTTTTAACTGATGCAGTTTTAATGGCAAAAGACATGGTTACACCAAATATTGCCTCAATTTAGCTTTTCATGGTTGATTTCTCCATCCATTATCTGTAGCTGCTTATCCTGTTCTACAGGGTCACAGACAAGCTGGAGCCTATCCCAGCTGACTATGGGTGAGAGGCAGGGTACACAAGTCACCAGGTCATCGCAGGGCTGACACAGAGACAACCATTCACACCTACGGTCAATTTAGAGCCACCAGTTAGCCTAACCTGTATGCCTTTGGGGGAAACCGGAGCACCCGGAAGAAACCCACACGGACAGAACATGCAAACTCCACACAGAAAGGCCCTCGTCAGCCGTTGGGTTCAAACCCAGGACCTTCTTGCTGTGAGGCAACAGTGCACCACCACCAGGCAACACTACACCACCATGCCGCCCTTGGTTGATTTCTCTTTGTAGTAAAATTATTTCTTATTTATAAACTTTCATTTTGTTATTCAATTGTTATTTATTATATATTTGGGAAGCATACATTTATTCATATGTGCCTTTTGGATAATGGTGCATTAAATATACCTCCACAGAGTATACTCTGTGCTGTGCAGAGACATATCAAAAGCATGCAGCATTCATACAGTACACAAATCACACTTCTCAGGATTGTGTGTCTGTAGGTGTTCTTGGAAGGTGCCACCCACACAGCTTTACACTACTAAAGGGCAAGTACATTTCTGATCCTGTGCTCTATGCATGCATTTGTCTGTAATGCACAAAATCAAACAAACCTCATCAGTATCTTGTGGGTATTTTTCCCCCCTCATAGCAGTATAGACAGGTCTATGGAGTGATCAGTCCATCAGCTGTTCTGCCTTTGATCTCTCAATCAGAAGCACTTTTTTCCTTTGCTTGCATCACCAAGCTCACACTTTCACACAGGTGTGAAATTCTCTCTCTCAGGCTGTGTGTGCTCAGTGTACAAAGAGACTTTCTGTTCTGCTTGTAATGGTGGAGAACAGGAGCAACATGACATCCTGCATATACACAGCAAACACAAGGAAAAATAAAACTGTTATGTTGTAGCACACAAAATGCAAAACTTATTGCCATAATATGGCATACTTAAACTCAGTGTGTGTGTGTGAGTGAGTGTGAGAGAGAGAGAGAGAGAGAGAGAGAGAGAGAGAGAGAGAGAGCTGTTCACAGTGTTGCCCTGGAGTTATTTGACATTTCTTTAACTTTCATCATATTGGCTCATCTTTTATTCCTGTATGTACTGTGAATGAACATATTTACTTATTTATTCAGATCTTTTATTCATGTACTTGTCATTTAGGTTTTGTATATTTAAAAAAAAACTTTTTTGTTAATTAATCACACACACAGTGATATACAGAGATACAGACAGATTGTATCCATCCATCCATTATCTGTAGCCGCTTATCCTGTTCTACAGGGTTGCAGGCAAGCTGGAGCCTATCCCAGCTGACTATGGGCGAGAGGCGGAGTACACCCTGGACAAGTCGCCAGGTCATCGCAGGGCTGACAGACTGTAAATAATATATTTAATGTCATTTTCCACCAGAGAATAAGCAGGAAAGGTTATTGCATCTCCAACCATATAACACCCCAACTCTTCAACTCTCCTGGGGCCCAGCCACACACACACAGGTTTATCCTATTGTCCTTGCAAGGACTTTCCGCTGACAGTGATATTGCACATAATTAATCTACAACCCCAATTCCAAAAAAGTTGGGACATTGTGTAAAACATAAATCAGGGCTGCCAACTTTTCGAAATTCCTTGGAGTGAGATTTTTTTTTGGGGGGGGGGTCAACGGCACAATTTTTCCGCACACCATGCAGTAAGTGGGAATTTTGTATTCAGTTTGATATTCACTTGTCCCCCTGCATTCTGGTGTTTTGTTTGTGGGTCGTCCAGCTGGAGATGGACAATGGGGGGGGGGGGGGGGGGGGAGAGATTTTGGATTTAGTAGATGTTCCTGCATTCTGGTGGATTTTTGGAGTGGCCTGCTGTGCCATACCTACATTCTTACACACCCTGACTTGCCAGGCCTTCAGCTTGTGGCCAACAAAAGCATCGAGTTTTGGCTTAAAAGCCCCCACACTAGAAAAATACAGATGACTGCCAATGTTCCTGTAGCCCTATAGACCTGTGTTTCGGATTTAAAGGCAAGTTCATGTTTGAAAATATTTCATCAGCTAAGCCTAAACACCTTCTGAATTGAAAATAAATGTTAAGTTTTTAATAACTGTTGCAAAAAATAAGATTGTCCCTCACTGACTATTCATTATGCATTTAAGGGCTTTCCCCACCACTGGGTTCAGCAGAAGATTGGCATGGGGAAAAATATCAACAGCAAAAGAACAAATAAAATGCTTAAACAGTAAGCTAAATGTGCATGTGCTACAAGAAACATTAAAATGATTAAGTTTGAACAGTATTGAAAAACAAAAAGCTGAACCTTGGCCATAGGTGGGAATGTGCACACAAAGTTGGGCTTAAAAATTTTGGTCATACTTAAATAAGCTATATTAATATCTCATCTCATCTCATTATCTCTAGCCACTTTATCCTGTTCTACAGGGTCTCAGGCAAGCTGGAGCCTATCCCAGCTGACTACGGGCGAAAGGCGGGGTACACCCTGGACAAGTCGCCAGGTCATCACAGGGCTGATGCATAGACACAGACAACCATTCACACTCACATTCACACCTACGCTCAATTTAGAGTCACCAGTTAACCTAACCTGCATGTCTTTGGACTGTGGGGAAAACTGGAGCACCCGGAGGAAACCCACGCGGACACGGGGAGAACATGCAAACTCCACACAGAAAGGCCCTCGCCGGCCATGGGGCTCGAACCCGGACCTTCTGGCTGTGAGGCGACAGCGCTAACCACTACACCACCGTGCCGCCCCTATATTAATATATTTCTTATTAATTTATTTCTTATCTATGTTTCTTATTAGTAATAGAGCATTCGTCAGGGCCTGTTATCTGACAAGTATTCTCTACCTGTCTTGCCCTCTTTGAAACCCTGTCTCCTCAGTATATTGTTCTCTGTCTTTTTTTTTTAATTATTCACAAGTTCAAGTTCTTTGATATTACAGGTGACCATGCTTTATTTACTTTAACTGAGCAATTACATACATCATAAATAATTAAAAATAAATACCCTGTAAATAAACAATAGGTATGGTGGCTAATGGCTCTTCTTGCATTTGTAATATTATCTCTTACTTGCTTTATTTTACAACATTTCCAGTATGGCTTCAAATAAAGTCATAAAGTATGATAACATACAGTAAACAAACTAAAAATGCGCCTTAATAAACGTGTGCTAAGGAGGTGCTCTCCCGTGCTGCTTCTTGGGGAAGATAGAGGCTGTGGCACTAGCCTGGGCCCGCCCATCCTAAGCGTGACGCAACACGAGGGCCTGTTGCGAGCTTAGTCTGGCCAGGCAAGCTATCTACAGCTCTTCCAAGCTCCCGAAAAATCGGGAACCAATCAACTTTGAGCATCTCCAACGGCCCTGGGTAGAGGCGTGTTCAAGGCACTGACGTAGTAGAACTGTGACCGGAAGCCATAGATTGTTTACAGAATCTATCCTGGAAGCGCTTCATTCACGCTTCCACATCTATTATGCATAGATGCTGTATTGAAAGCATTCAACGGGAAGTTCTCATTGAAAACGGAGCAAAGAGCAGCCCTGGAGGTATTTATTGAAAGGAAGGACGTTTTCGCCTTGCTCCCGACCGGCTTCGGTAAGAGTTTAATCTACAACCCCAATTCCAAAAAAGTTGGGACAAAGTACAAATTGTAAAAAAAAACGGAATGCAACGATGTGAAAGTTTCAAAATTCCATATTTTATTCAGAATAGAACATAGATGACATATCAAATGTTTAAACTGAGAAAATGTATCATTTAAAGAGAAAAAATAGGTGATTTTAAATTTCATGATAACAACACATCTCAAAAAAGTTGGGACAAGGCCATGTTTACCACTGTGAGACATCCCCTTTTCTCTTTACAACAGTCTGTAAACGTCTGGGGACTGAGGAGACAAGATGCTCAAGTTTAGGGATAGGAATGTTAACCCATTCTTGTCTAATGTAGGATTCTAGTTGCTCAACTGTCTTAGGTCTTTTTTGTCGTATCTTCCGTTTTATGATGTGCCAAATGTTTTCTGTGGGTGAAAGATCTGGGCTGCAGGCTGGCCAGTTCAGTACCCGGACCCTTCTTCTACGCAGCCATGATGCTGTAATTGATGCAGTATGTGGTTTGGCATTGTCATGTTGGAAAATGCAAGGTCTTCCCTGAAAGAGACATCGTCTGGATGGGAGCATATGCTGCTCTAGAACCTGGATATACCTTTCAGCATTGATGGTGTCTTTCCAGATGTGTAAGCTGCCCATGCCACATGCACTAATGCAACCCCATACCATCAGAGATGCAGGCTTCTGAACTGAGCGCTGATAACAACTTGGGTCGTCCTTCTCTTTTTCAGTCCGAATGACACGGCGTCCCTGATTTCCATAAAGAACTTCAAATTTTGATTTGTCTGACCACAGAACAGTTTTCCACTTTGCCACAGTCCATTTTAAATGAGCCTTGGCCCAGAGAAGACGTCTGCGCTTCTGGATCATGTTTAGATACGGCTTCTTCTTTGAACTATAGAGTTATAGCTGGCAATAGCGGATGGCACGGTGAATTGTGTTCACAGATAATGTTCTCTGGAAATATTCCTGAGCCCATTTTGTGATTTCCAATACAGAAGCATGCCTCCATGTGATGCAGTGCCGTCTAAGGGCCCGAAGATCATGGGCACCCAGTATGGTTTTCCGGCCTTGACCCTTACACACAGAGATTCGTCCAGATTCTCTGAATCTTTTGATGATATTATGCACTGTAGATGATGATATGTTCAAACTCTTTGCAATTTTACACTGTCGAACTCCTTTCTGATATTGCTCCACTATTTGTCAGTGCAGAATTAGGGGGATTGGTGATCCTCTTCCCATCTTTACTTCTGAGAGCCGCTGCCACTCCAAGATGCTCTTTTTATACCCAGTCATGTTAATGACCTATTGCCAATTGACCTAATGAGTTGCAATTTGGTCCTCCAGCTGCTCCTTTTTTGTACCTTTAACTTTTCCAGCCTCTTATTGCCCCTGTCCCAACTTTTTTGAGATGTGTTGCTGTCATGAAACTTCAAATGAGCCAATATTTGGCATGAAATTTCAAAATGTCTCACTTTTGACATTTGATATGTTGTCTATGTTCTTTTGTGAATATAATATCAGTTTTTGAGATTTGTAAATTATTGCATTTCGTTTTTATTTACAATTTGTACTTTGTCCCAAATTTTTTGGAATCGGGGTTGTACCAGTTAGCCCCGTCGCGTCACATACGTCAGAGGAAAGAGTGATGTGATTGGTTTAAGCTTTGTCACAGACTTTTCTGGCTTCGACCAGTAGCAAACTGAGGCATTTCAGGGAGGCGGGTCAACCACGGGCTCTGGGAAACGGTTGGGCTTAATATCTTGGCCAGACCAATAGCTCGGAGAGCTTTGAAGTCGCATTAGCCAGGCTACTGTGGCACAGTAGTAGGCCTATAATGATTTAGCATGCCTAGTACACAGCTCTCAATATGGCATTAAATATTCTCACAACACTTATAGGCTAAAACGATTAAGAAACTTTATATAAGTTCATAATTACGCCAGTAACACCACACATTGGCGTGCATATGTACAAACCTGTCTGAGACACCCGTCTTCAACTCTGATACCTTCTTCTCTCTCCTCTTCCTCTAAATTAACGGTAGGCAATTATCCAACTTCCAGCAAGTGCAGCATCATTAGATGCGCCACCTACCATAGGGGAGTGTGTACAGAAGGGAACACCTCTCTGCCTGTTTAGCCGTGCGTAAGGCGTAATTGATCAATCGCAAGTGGCTGGCACAACGCAATGGGTAGCCTAGATTAGATAGATGAACTAGATTTTTTTCTAGCATGAGAAATTGGAGGTATGGCATGTGAGCGTGTGAAGACAATCAAATGCGTATGTCTCACGCTCATTGCGTGAGAGTTGGCAGCCCAGCATAAATAAAAACAGAATGTGAAGATTTTCCATTGAAGATATTCCATTGAAAATAGTACAAAAACAACATATCAAATGTTGAAACTGATACATTTTATTGTTTTTTTGAAAAATATATGCTTATTTTGAATTTGATGTCAGAAACATGTTTCAGAAAAGTTGGGACAGGGGCAACAAAGGACTGAAAAAGTTATTGTAACCTACTTCAGCTCACACTACTAAGAGTAACCGCTGGAGTTTACAGATGTCTGCACCACTATGTGCTTACCTTTTGGACCACCACATCAAAAGTTTAGGCTCGCTACTGGAGAAAGGGGTATCAGAAATTGCATTGAATAGAAGAGCAAAAACGCACACGACTCACAGGTAAGTTTTATGTGTGTTGTATTAACACGTAAACAAGCAGCAACAACAAAAATAAATAAATTAATAATAATAATAATAATAAATTAGAATGTCCTTCAGTGCATGAAATGTCACAATATCAATCCAGAAATGAAATATATAGATCAACCGGGTGGATAACAAAATCACAGTTCTTATTTCCAATTAGGTTGGCTCGCCACAACCGCTGGACGCTACCTCCACCTCTACAGTACGGAAGTGATCACAGCAGAAGAGTCCATGCGCCGCTCCCGGGTTTCACAGAAGAAGGAAAACCATAAAAAAGAAGAGACATGCAAAAATCCCCAGCCTCATCTCATTATCTCTAGCTGCTTTATCCTGTTCTACAGGGTCACAGGCAAGCTGGAGCCTATCCCAGCTGACTATGGGCGAAAGGCGGGGTACACCCTGGACAAGACGCCAGGTCATCACAGGGCTGACACATAGACACAGACAACCATTCACACTCATATTCACACCTACAGTCAATTTAGAGTCACCAGTTAACCTAACCTGCATATCACACGAACAGAACATGCAAACTCCGCACAGGCCACGGGGCTTGAACCCAGGACCTTCTTGCTGTGAGGCGACAGCGCTAACCACTACACCACCATGCCGCCCTAAATCCCCAGCCTGTGTAGGCCAAACCAAGGTTACAATAATGTTCTTGATAACAACTACATATACATGCATATCCATATGAATTACAATCTCATCTCATTATCTCTAGCCGCTTTATCCTCTTCTACAGGGTCGCAGGCAAGCTGGAGCCTATCCCAGCTGACTACAGGTGAAAGGCGGGGTACACCCTGGACAAGTCGCCAGGTCATCACAGGGCTGACACATAGACACAGACAACCATTCACACTCACGGTCAATTTAGAGTCACCAGTTAACCAAACCTGCATGTCTTTGGACTGTGGGGGAAACCAGAGCACCTGGAGGAAACGGAGAGAACATGCAAACTCCGCACAGAAAGGCCCTCGCCGGCCATGGGGCTTGAACCCGGCCTTTCTTGCTGTGAGGCGACAGCACTAACCACTACACCACCATGCCGCCCTGAATTACAATCACTACACTAATTAAAATATGGCTAACCATCAACTTTGTCTCATTTCTTTCTTCATCTCCACTCATTCAGAACTATATGAGGTGAGAGCCATGTAACAATATAAACAAGCTATATATTTTCTTAGCATGGACATTTCTCCTTTAATACAACATATGAAATTAACAACTTGTTCATCCGTACTAACTTAACTGGCATATACACATTCAAAATGTCATTTATGAGTTAATATCAATGGTCACTCACCAGAGATCAAAATCCTGTACACACATACAGTGGCACGACAATCACAGCTCATGCCAATCCAGCTTCCAACCTCTTTCAAAAACACAGGGGACATGGGAGTTCAACAACATGCAATTTCGTAAATGGAACTTTCCATCGTTTGTATGCTAACAGTTTAAACTGGCAGCATAGCCAGCAATTTACTTACATTTCTTCGAGTGTCCGTCGCAGAACACAAAATCCTCGCTCAGCCAGCGGGCAAAACAATTTTTATGCTGTTGACTCTTACAATGACAGCAAGAGGAAGGTAAAATGTCGAAGTTTCAAGTGCTCAATGAGCAGAATCTGCCATGAATGTCGGCAAGCAGCTGCCTCCAGAGAGGAAAACTAACAGCGTAAAGTCACCGGTGGCTTCTGATTGGCTCAGCTTGCGTATGTGAACTCCACGTCACTCATATCCTTGCACATGTGAACTCCACATGTCACCCATGTCTTTATCACATGAAGGAAGAGCACATTCATCACTTTTGAGATAGAATGAAGTGCATATGAATAAACCTGTGTGTGTTTATTTCTTTTTGGATTTATAGCAATATTTAATATATTTGTCATAAATCCTATTTATCCATGTGTCATGAACTGTATAAATTTATTTATTTATTTATTTATTTTGCAAAAAATGTATGGGCAATTAATTTAATGACTAGGACGCAGTGACCAGGACTACACTCTCCCCTCCTAAAGGTGTGTACGTCCCGTTACACCCACATGACTATGGACTGTCCTAGGTGCTGTTTGAGGAACATCTGCATAGCCATGATTCTGGAGCACATCTGTAAAGACGAGGTTGAGGCCCTGAAAAAGTGACTGGACTATAGACAGTAAGGGATTTCCCAGCTGACTGTACTGTAGTCTTTCAGGTTGTTCTCTATGCCTCTAGGAACATCTGGGGATAGTATCACTCTCATCCATGATGACTGGATACCGTCTTCCTTCAGACATACCAGGTGCTGTCCCTTCATAGACCCTGCATACTGATGGTTCCTTAGGAGGTTCAGTGATGAGGCATTCCGCATCTCTGCTGCTATCACCGAATGACAGGTCAGACAAAACAGGAAGGATCTCATTCGTCACGTCAGGTTCAGAAGGAGACTCCATCATACTCTTTGGGGAACCTGTTTCTCTGTGCTCAGAGATGTGCTCGGCCTCTGACTCAACAACAGCTGAGCATTCTCTCCACTGAGAAGAACTGACTGATCCCTTAGGATGTAGCTGATTTGAGGTGCTATCGCGGAGGGTTATAGGTTCCTCTGGTTTTGATGGAATAAGCTCCACCGGAAGCTCCGCTGCCTCTCTTTCAGATGCGTATGTCTCTTCCTTATCTTGATCGCCAATTACAGAGGTTCCCATCTTATCATCCAGACCGGCAGGAGCAGAGAGCATACCAACTGGAGTCTGGGTTGGTTGATTTGTCTCTCTGGCCTGTTCCTCCCTGGGAGGTACTGTCTCTGGTCAGGTCAAGACTCTTGTTTCAATCAGGTCAGTGTTCAACATCTCCCTACCTGGGTAGTAATAATAGTCATCATCTTCTGAATCTGAGTTATTATCTGCTACCTGAGACTCATCTGTAACATTCATTCTGGACTGCCTCCTTGTCCTAGGTCTATTGATAGTTTGTCTTGGAATTTCTTCTGATTCGGCCACAGGTAGGAACCCGCATGGCAGCAAAAGATCATGATGTAGGGTGTGCAGTGGACCATCTTTACCCTCTGGTTTGACAGTATACACGGTTAAGTTGCCAGCACGTTTGACCCCTATGTGAACACCTGATTCCCATTTGTTGGCCAGCTTATGCTTTCCTCACAGCCGAACATCCCTTACAAGAATGCGATCACCTGCTTCAAGAGTGGATTCAACAACTCTTCTGTCAAAGCGGAGTTTATTGTGCTCAGCTATCTTCATAGTGTTCTCAGTGGCAATCCGGTAGCTCTCCTCTAGGCAGCCTTTCAAGTCATGCACATACTGGGAATGTGCCTTAGGTTGTCTGCTTGCAGGTAGACCAAATGCCAAATCAACTGGTAAACGAGGTTGTCTACCGAACATCAGTTCGTAGGGACTGAACCCCGTCACATCACTCCATGTGCAATTATAGGCGTGCATAAGAGGCTTAACAAACTCTTTCCAGTGACACTTGTCCTTATTTTCTAAGGTGCCCAACATCTGGAGGAGGGTCCAATTGAATCGTTCCACTGGATTCCCCCTGGAATGATATGGGGTGGTCCTGACCTTTTGAATACCAGCGAGGGAACATAGCTCTTTTATTGTGCGAGATTCAAAATTGAGGCCCTGGTCACTCAGAAGTTTTTCTGGAAAGCCATAGTGCACCATAAAGTTCTCCCATAAACACTTGGCCACAGTCTCTGCCTTCTGGTTTCGAGTGGGCACAGCAACTGCGTACTTAGTGAAATGGTCCATCAGGACTAATATATCTTTTGTGTTGCTCCGGTCAGGCTCCAATGATAGAAAGTCCATGCAGACCAACTCCAATGGTCTGCTGGTTTTGATATTTAACAAGGGAGCCGCTCTCTCAGTTGCGGCCTTCCGTCGCACACAATGTTCACACGATTTGATCTACACATGTGGACATTCTAGGCCAATAAAATCTTGTTCTCACTAGGTTGAGAGTCCGCTCTGTGCCCAGGTGACCCAAATCGTCATGTAGGCTTCTCAATGCTGTGTCTCTCAGTTCACTTGGTAGCACTAGCTGATGTGTGACTTGACCTCATTCTTGTTGCGTTCTGTATAACACACCATTCCTCATCTCTAACCGTTTCCATTCTCGGAGCCACAAAGCAAGATTGGGGAGCTCTTGTCTCAAGGAGGAAGAAGGCATGTCTCCAGACTCCTTGTGCTCAATGACCACCCTGAGATCTGGGTCAGCCCTTTGCTTTTCTCTCATCTCCTCTTCGGTCCATTGACCGATTACAGGGAGTCCATGGTCATCTTCCTGCTGGAAGCCACTGGGCAGAGCATCAGAATGAATAGCAAGAGACTCCACAAGTGTGACAGATGGAATACGGCATGTGGAATCTTCAAGTGACCAATTAACTTCATGCCTTTTGCAGATGGCCTTCATGGCGTCAGGGAGAGCGACATCTTGGGTCTCCTGATCCTTGAGGTAATGTAGAGTGAACTGTTCAATTCTTTCATGCTCTTTTCTCAACACAGCATCATCCCAGAGCTCCCCATGGGGTCGACAGGAAAGTCCATCCGCGTCTTGGTTCTGAGTTCCTGCTCTATACTGGAGCTTAAAGTTGTATGTCGATAGAGCTGACAACCACCTATAACTCATGGCATCCAACTTAGCAGACGTCAAGATATAAGTTAAGGGATTACTATCAGTGATGACAGTGAAGTCAGTGCCATACAAATAATCACTAAACTTAGCAGTGACAGCCCATTTCAGAGCAAGAAACTCCAACTTATGAGTGGGGTATTTAGCCTCACTCTTGGTCAGTCCTCTGCTTGCAAAAGCAACAGCCCTCATCTGCACATCTTGTTCTTGATACAATGCTGCACCAAGCCCTGTCATGCTAGCATTGGTGTGAAGGATGTAGGGGAGTTTGGGGTCAGCAAATCCCAAGACAGGTGCTGTGGTGAGTTTGTTAATGATTTCCTCAAATGCTTTTTGACTTCTGGAGTCCACCTTTGTCCAAAAGACTCCTTTGGATGGAAATACTGGTTAGGTTTTCCTTTCCCTTTGCTGCGCTTCCTGAGAGGTGGGTATCCTGCCGTGAGGTCATTGAGAGGTTTGATGATCCTCGAATAGTCCTTCACAAACCGTCTATAATACCCAGAAAAGCCAAGGAAAGCATGCAGTTCTTTAAGGTTCCTAGGTACTGGCCAGGTTTTTAAGGCCTCAATCTTCTGTGGATCTGTCTCCACTCCATACTGGGAAACAACATGACTGAGATATCTGACTAAGGTCTGGAAAAACTTACATTTTTCTGATGACAATTTCAACCCATACTCTTTCAGTCGGTTGAGGACCCGCAGTAATCTTGACTCATGTTTCTCCAAGGTATCCGAGAAGATTATGAGATCGCCAATGAGGACCAACGCTTCTTCGTGGTTGAGATCACCCATGCATTGCTCCATTAGCCGCTGGAATGTACCTGGCATGTTGGTAACTCCCCGTGGCATCCTGTTAAATTCCCAGAAGCCAAGGGGGCAGACAAATGCGATCTTCTCCTTATCAGTTTCTTCCATCTCCACTTGGTAATAGTCTGATTTTAAATCAAGAACTGAGAACCATTTTGCACCAGTCAGTAGGGAAAATACCTCCTCTAAGTTCGGCAGAGTGTAGGCATCTCTAATGGTCTGCAAGCTGAGTTTCCTGAAGTCGATACACAGCCGCACAGAGCCATTTTTCTTCTGAACAACGACTATGGGGGATGCAAAGGAGGACTCAGATTCACATATGATGCCAAATTCCAGCAGCTCTTGATGTTTCTTAACGGCGTCTACATCTTGAGGATGGATGGGCCTAGCTCGCTGCTTGATTGGGGTGTTGTCACTTAGCTTAATATGGTGCTTCACTTTGTCAGTATGACTGAAGTCCATGTCATGCTGAGAAAAGGCCTCAGGCATGCTATTGAGCAGTCTTGTGATCTGCTCTTTCTACTCTGGTGGTAGAGGGGAATCACCAAAATCAAACTCCATCATTTTCATTTCAGGAGAAGTCAAGTTGGGAGAAAGTTATTTTCCCATCACCTGCTGAACAGCATGGATCTCGGCCAACACTGTCCGTGGAGGAATAGTAATGTCATGTTGCATCTCATTCTTCATCAGGATTGACATGGAGCAGGAATGTTTGGCAGGTAGGGTGCTCAATGAGCTAACAACTAACAATCCACCAGGAAGGGACGACCCAGATGCTGCCTCTACAATGACCAGTCTCTCTCCATGAGCACCACTCAAGTCGGCTTGTCCCTCCAAAAGAACTGTGCTGCCGGCTGGCACTACTTCAGGAGCATTGTTATGCATCCTCACCCATCCAAGGGCTCCAGCATGTATCTGCCATTGCCGTGCTTCAAGGATTTTCAAAATTACTTTATAACCAGGAAGGAATGACTGAGGACGACAATCATGCTTTTCAACATAGTGGGAATAGAGGACATCTAGTGAGTTGGTGCCAATGAGGATCTGAGGTGTACTACCCACATCAGGAACAACCAACACCAAGGTAGGAACCTCAATCTCTTTTCCCAAGAACTCTTCTGGAAACAGGAGGTTCAGTTCCATGTATCCAAGGTAAGGAACAGCTTCTCCATTGGCTCCTTCTATCTGCAGCTCTACATCTAAAAGATCATCCAAGGATTTCAAACAATGATGAGACAGGTGACTCTTAAAGAATGCAAGTGGGATAGTGGTCACCTGAGACCCAGTGTCTAATAGGCAAGTAACTTTGTTGCCCTCAATAGTCACTTCAGCAGTACATTTGGTTCCAACTAGCTTTGGTGGCAGAATGGTGTAAGTGGTGTTAACTCTACCACACTTGCTAGCCACTCTTTTAATTTTTCTAGGGCACTTAGTTTGGTTTTCAGTCCCTGTCTGCCCTGCGACGGGGGCTTCTAGCAGTTTAACTGCTGGTTTCCTGTGGTGCCACTCTGATGGTCCCATTTCTCGTTTCTCTTTAAGCAATCGTCTCTTCTCTTCAACCAAAGGAGGATTTGGTTCATTCACACAATTAACTGCAAGGTAAGCTTCTTCCCCACAGTGGAAACAGTACCATGGTCTGGGCCTACTTTTTGCTGCTTGCCCTGAACTGGACTGTCTGCTTGCCTTCTTATTTGAAGACTGGTGTTGCACTTCCCTGGAGAAACCTTTTGAGCATGCAGACAATGGTATCTGTTGACTCTGAGCCTGTGCTGGGTTCACCTGTGCCTGAAGAATGGCAAGCTGATGCTTCAGTGTCCTTACCTCTGCTGATTCAAGGTAGTCACTATTAGTTTCATGGGTTGCTGTTCTCATATCAGCAATCTGTGCTTGAACACCAGCAATCTGTCTTTTCAAGGTGTGGATTTCAGCTGTATCAGGACGCTTGCCTTTAGCTTTTTTAGAGTGGTAGTCTGCATAACAGCAACCTGAGCTTGTATCTCATTGAGCTGTCTCTTCAAGGATTCAGTCTCAGTTGCCTCTTTCTCAAATGTAGTACAGCTGCATGCAGTTAGCTGTTGTGCTGCAGCTCTCAGTTTCGGGGCAGCAGGACTTTGCTTATTTAGTCCAAGGTGATGTTTCATACAACTCTGTTTACTGGCCTGTTTGTCTTAGCAAGGTAAGTGCTGATGCTGCTTGGGTGTCCCCCCTTAATCCAAGCTGACCACGTTGGAGTAAAGGAGATGGTGGAAATATAGCTGGTAAGGTCTTGACTATCTCAGGTGAACCTAAGCCAAGCAGAAGAGAGGGTTGTGGCTTTACTGATAATGGCACTTCGAAATTCTCAGCCTCCCCATCAGAAGCTGATGCATCAGGATGCTCTGGTGAGTCATGACTTGATAACTTTGATTCAGAGACCTCAACTGGTGTGGTAGTGTCAGCAGGGAGGTTCACACCTTCCCCTGTACTTATCTTCATTAGTTCCTCCTGAAGCACCTTTTGAAATGATTTCCCACTCTTATTAGCAATGGCTCACAGTTCCTCAAGATACCCCTTGGTGGTGCTACTCCTGGCAGTGCTAGTGTAAATGCTATTCAAGTAGCGCACATAGAAGGTGACATCTGCATCAGCCGAACTCTGTAACTCTATTGGCAATGTGGGTCCTTATGTGTGCATTGCAGAGCTATTGGCAAATTCCACAATGGAGCAGAGATGAAAGTCTGATCTTGGATCATCAATAACTAGTACACTATTAATGGAGCCATAGCTTTTTAGGTGCTCCTCATCTATTTCAGTTTGAGTTAACCCAGTGATGAGAACTGAATTACGAACATTTACCTCTTCATTTTTCACTATATCCATTGTTCTATATTTTTGTTTCTGTTTTTTCTGTTTTACTCCTGCTACTCAATGATATTCCACTTTCTCCTGGCTGGCTCGCCAAGTTCTGTAACCTACTTCAGCTCACACTACTAAGAGTAACCGCTGGAGTTTACAGATGCCTGTACCACTATGTGTTTACCTTTTGGACCAACACATCAAAAGATTAGGCTCGCTACTGGAGAAAGGGGTATCAGAAATTGCATTGAGTAGAAGAGCAAAAATGCACACAACTCACAGGTAAGTTTTATGTGTATAGTATTAATGCATAAACAAGCAACAACAACAAAATAATAATAATAATAATAAAATTAGAATGTCCTTCAGTGCATGAAATGTCACAATATTAATCCAGAAATAAAATATATAGATCGACCGGATGGATAACAAAATCACAGTTCTTATCTCCAATTAGGTTGGCTCGCCACAACTGCTGGATGCTACCTCCACCTCGATAGTATGGAAATGATCACAGCAGAAGAGTCCATGCTCCATTCCCGGGTTTCACAGAAGAAGGAAAACCATAAAAAAGAAGAGACACACAAAAAAACCCGGCCTGTGTTGGCCAAACCAAGGTTACAATAATGTTCTTGATAACAACTACATATACATCACGGGCGATTGCTCTAAGACAACGAGGGAGGCTCAGCCTCCTCTAAAAATGACGAACATCGTGTAGGATGAATTGCGCTAGGCTTATGTTATAGCTGACCTTATAACATTGCTATTTCAGATCCAGAATCATAGAAATATATGTGCTCAACCCAACTACAGTGCGAAATCATTCCGTTATAACTTTCCCCAGTTCGCCTAATGTGTGCGTGAGTTTTTGCCCTCGTGACAACGCGATGCAGCCCAGCCTCAGTGGACTTCAATGGCATTTGGGAGCTATGCGCTTTCAATATCAAAATGCAAGACGATTATTGGACAAATACTGCGAAACCGCCCGCCCACCGGACTCCCAGCCTCAGTGGACTTCAATGGCATTTGGGAGCTATGCACTTTTCAATATCAAAATGCAAGACGGTTATTGGACAAATACTGCGAAAATGCCCGCCCACCGGACTCCCAGCCTCACAATGGGAGGGACATGGCAATGCTTTCCGCGAGGAGACTGGTGATTGGTGAAAGCGGCCGGATATTTTCTTTGATTGACAGCTCGTTTCAAATATAGACAGGCAGCGGTGAATTTCAGTTCAGTCCCATGCGGATTCGCAAGTGCTGTGGTGTATTGTAAGAGATCAGCTTACATTTCGATTTCATTCATTACATAGACAGTTTCTACCAGCTTTTTTAGTTTGTATATATTTTCATTGTAAATAAAGTGTAAATATAGTGTTGTCAAGTTTGCTATCTTAGTTCCAGAAATTTCGTTTATTTGAGTGACTGAACTTGAACTTGAGGGGGCTAGTCAGCTAGCAAGAAAGCTGCGCACGGATGCCAAGCATTGCTGATTTAATTTTGGCGAAGCCATTTGCCAGTCTTCCTTTTGAGGAAAAAATTAAAATTAAAGAGCAGGGTAGACCAATGCCTCAAATTGACTTGGTGAAAAAGGTAGGGAATAATACTCGTTCCTTTCAGCTCTCCTGGTACGAGAAAGTGAATTGGCTAACAGCAAGTGACCCACATCAACAACAGTAAATAGGCTACTTTAGTAATATGTCATGGATGGACCAAAAATATAGAATCTATTTAAAATGTTTATACTGAGTATATTATATTGGAATATATTTTTTTCTGGATATGAATTAAACACAGCTACAATTTGGAAAACATTTTTAAACAAAAACACAACCGAGAACATTTCACACTACAGATCTGGATTAAAAGTGAAGGGTTATCAAAATTGTCAGTAAAACATTTCTCAGTCAAAATAAGTAAAATATAGGGAAAGTGTCATTGAATGAAATGTGTGGCACCCAGCTCTATGTTTGGCTCCCCAAGGTCAGTGCTTGTGCCTATTCCAGAACACTCTGCTGTTACTGCTGAGGTTCCTGACAAAGAGCTGCTTTCAATAATGATCAATTTTTAAACAACATGCCACAATTTTAAAATATAAAATGTTAAAATATACCCCCCCCCCAACACCACCATCATGTATATTGGACAGTAGGCTAATGGGCCAAAAGAACCTGTTATTTCACAGTTTGTGACCCTGCCAACAATCAGCCAGATCAGAGGCAAGAGTATGGGCAAAATTTATGTTTTTTCTTTTAAAATCTGGAAATATCGTAACCGACCAGCCTCCCCTGTTTGAAAGACTACCAGCCGCCACTGATATACATGCATATCCATATGAATTACAATCACTACACTAATTAAAATATGGCTAACCATCAACTTTGTCTCATGTCTTTCTTCATCTCCACTCACTCAGAACCTGAGGTGAGAGCCATGTAACAATATAAACGAGCTATATATTTTCTTAGCATGGACATTTCTCCTTTAATACAACATATGAAATTAACAACTTGTTCATCCGTACTAACTTAACTGGCATATACACATTCAAAACATCATTTATGAGTTAATATCAATGGTCACTCACCAGAAATCAAAATCCTGTACACACATACAGTGGCACGACAATCACAGCTCACGCCAATCCAGCTTCCAACCTCTTTCAAAAACACAGGGGACATGGGAGTTCAACAACATGCAATTTCGTAAATGGAACTTTCCATCATTTGTATGCTAACAGTTTAAACTGGCAGCATAGCCAGCAATTTACTTACATTTCTTCTAGTGTCCATCGCAGAACACAAAATCCTCATTCAGCCAGTGGGCAAAACAATTTTTATGCTGTTGACTCTTACAATGACAGCAAGAGGAAGGTAAAATGTCGAAGTTTCAAGTGCTCAGTGAGCAGAATCTGCCGCGAATGTCGGCAAGCAGCCGGCACCAGAGAGGAAAACTAACAGCGTAAAGTCACCGGCGGCTTCTGATTGGCTTAGCTTGCACATGTGAACTCCACGTCACCCATGTCCTTGCACATGTGAACTCCACGTCACCCATATCTTTGCGCATGTGAACTCCACGTCACCCATGTCTTTGCGCATGTGAACTCCATGTCACCCATGTCTTTGCGCATGTGAACTCCACATCACCCATGTCTTTGTGCATGTGAACTCCACATGTCACCCATAGACTGGTACCAAAATTCAAAAAAGTGCTTATTTAAGGAGTTAAAGGCATTTTTGAGACAAAGTCGGCAAACAGTCTTATTTTGTCAATTTGGGTGTGCCGAATTCAAATCTGCAATATGCCGAGCTCTATCTGACCTCTGTTGACCTCTAGAGGTCATTGAACTTTGGGCCTGTAAACGTCTCAGCTGAACCCAGTTTCTCAGCTTTCTAAGGAATGAAATGTACTAAAATGATTAATGAAGTTAGCAAATGGCCTTGTTTGTTAAATGTTTGGGTGCTGAATTCATTTTTCATTTGTAAAACGACATATGACCTCTGATAACCTCAAGGCCAAGTTTAATGACCTTGAGGTTATATGTCGTTTTACAAATTAAACTTGGCCTATAGGCCAAGTTTAATGACCTTGAGGTTATCAGAGGTCACATGTCGTTTTACAAATGAAAAATGAATTCAGCACCCAAACATTTAACAAACAAGGCCATTTGCTAACTTCATTAATCATTTTAGTACATTTCATTCCTTAGAAAGCTGAGAAACTGGGTTCAACTGAGACGTTTACAGGCCCAAAGTTCAATGACCTCTAGAGGTCAACAGAGGTCAGATAGAGCTCGGCATATTGCAGATTTGAATTCGGCACACCCAAATTGACAAAATAAGACTGTTTGCCGACTTTGTCTCAAAAATGCCTTTGGGTGTCACAATTCTGGATTTTGGTACCAGTCTACCATGTCTTTATCACATGAAGGAAGAGCACATTCGTCACTTTTGAGATAGAATGAAGTGCATATGAATAAACCTCATTTCATCTCATCTCATTATCTCTAGCCGCTTTATCCTGTTCTACAGGGTCGCAGGCAAGCTGGAGCCTATCCCAGCTGACTACGGGCGAAAGGCGGGGTACACCCTGGACAAGTCGCCAGGTCATCACAGGGCTGACACATAGACACAGACAACCATTCACACTCACATCCACACTTACGGTCAATTTAGAGTCACCAGTTAACCTAACCTGCATGTCTTTGGACTGTGGGGGAAACCGGAGCACCCGGAGGAAACCCACGCGGACACAGAGTGAACATGCAAACTCTGCACAGAAAGGCCCTTGCCGGCCACTGGGCTCGAACCCGGACCTTCTTGCTGTGAGGCGACAGCGCTAACCACTACACCACCGTGCCGCCCTATTTAATATATTTTTGTCATGAATCCTATTTATCCATGTGTCATGAACTGTATGAATTTATTTATTTATTTTGCAAATAATATATGGGCAGGGCGGTGGCGTAGTGGTTAGCGCTGTCGTCTCACAGCAGGAAGGTCCTGGGTTCGAGCCCCGGGGCCGGCGAGGGCCTTTCTGTGTGGAGTTTGCATGTTCTCCCCATGTCCACGTGCACTGTAAAAAAAGAATAGTCGAGAATACTTGAAATTTCAAGGCAACAGTCTGCATTAAGAATTTTATGTTTTGCCAAGGATGTATGCCCATGATAATCCAAACTATGATAACACTGTTATCTTTATTAAGAATTCTTAATTAAGTCAATTTTCAATTCCTCATTCTGCCAACATAGATTTCTCTTTTTGCTGAACAGTGGCATTCACAGTAGTACAAAAAGGCAATTGAGGTTGTCACAATTTTTGGGAGGGCTTTTTTTGGATAGGACAGTGTAGAGACAGGAAATGAGCAGGAGAGAGAAACAGGGAGGGATCAGGAAATGACCTCAGGTCGGAATCGAACCCGGGTCCCCGGATTTATAGTATGGCACCTTATCCACCTGAGCCACGACAACATGATCGGACTGGAGAGAGAACCACATTGCCCAGCCCTTGCATTTGGGAGAGGAAACCCCATGTCTTGGTCATTAAGAGCATGCGCTGAATAAACACCTGTGGCAATTATGTATTTTCAATTCAGATTATTCACTATTGCATATTTACACATCATTGAGGTGCACCCTATCAGTTTGATGTGGATTTTTCTGTTCGTTAATAATTATTCATATTTTCTTGTCCATTCAATTGTGAATATGGAATTACTTGAACAAAGCGTAATTCTATTTTTTAGAATTATCCACATCAAGAAAAATCCACATCAAACTGATAGGGTGCACCTCAATGATGTGTAAATATACAATAGTGAATAATCTGAATTGAAAATACATAATTGTCACAGGTGTTTATTCAGCGCATGCTCTGAATGACCAAGACACGTGGTTTCCTCTCCCAAATGCAAGGGCTGGGCAATGTGATTCTCTCTGCGGTTGAAGTTCATGTTGTCGTGGCTCAGGTGGATAAGGTGCCATACCATAAATCTGGGGGCCTGGGTTTGATCATGACCGGAGGTCATTTCCTGATCTCTCTCTCTCCTGCTCATTTCCTGTCTCTACACTGTCCTATCCAAATAAAGGTGAAAAAAGCCCCCCAAAAAAGTTGTGATAACCTCAATTGCCTTTTTGTACTACTGTGAATGCCACTGTTCAGCAAAAAGAGAAATCTATGTTGGCAGAATGAGGAATTGAAAATTGATTTAATTAAGAATTCTTAATAAAGATAACAGTGTTATCATAGTTTGGATTATCATGGGCACATCGTTGGCAAAACATAAAATTATTAATGCAGACTGTTGCCTTGAAATTTCAAGTATTCTCAACTATTCTTTTTTACAGTGTGGGTTTCCTCCGGGTGCTCCGGTTTCCCCTACAGTCCAAAGACATGCAGGTTAGGTTAACTGGTGACTCTAAATTGACCGTAGGTGTGAATGTGAGTGTGAATGGTTGTCTGTGTCTATGTGTTAGCCCTGTGATGACCTGTCGACTTGTCCAGGGTGTACCCCGCCTTTCGCCCGTAGTCAGCTGGGATAGGCTCCAGCTTGCCTGCGACCCTGTAGAAGGATAAAGCAGCTAGAGATAATGAGATGAGATGAATATATGGGCAACTAATTTAATGACTAGGATGCAGTGACCAGGGCTACATTATGTAATGCTAAAAAACTAATCTCTCCCATTATCTCTAGCCGCTTTATCCTGTTCTACAGGGTCGCAGGCAAGCCGGAGCCTATCCCAGCTGACTACGGGCGAAAGGCGGGGTACACCCTGGACAAGTCACCAGGTCATCACAGGGCTGACACATAGACACAGACAACCATTCACACTCACATCTATGGTCAATTTAGAGTCACCAGTTAACCTAACCTGCATGTCTTTGGGGGAAACCAGAGCACCCGGAGGAAACCCACACAGACACGGGGAGAACATGCAAACTCCATACAGAAAGGCCCTCGCGGGCCACGGGGCTCGAACCCGGACCTTCTTGCTGTGAGGCGACAGTGCTAACCACTACACTACTGTGCTGCCCTATTTAATATATTTTTGTCATAAATCCTATTTATCCATGTGTCATGAACTGTATGAATTTATTTATTTATCTCATCTCATTATCTCTAGCCGCTTTATCCTTCTACAGGGTCGCAGGCAAGCTGGAGCCTATCCCAGCTGACTACGGGCGAAAGGCGGGGTACACCCTGGACAAGTCGCCAGGTCATCACAGGGCCAACACATAGACACAGACAGCCATTCACACTCACATTCACACCTACGGTCAATTTAGAGTCACCAGTTAACCTAACCTGCATGTCTTTGGACTGTGGGGGAAACCGGAGCACCCGGAGGAAACCCACGCGGACACGGGGAGAACATGCAAACTCCACACAGAAAGGCCCTCGCCGGCCCCGGGGCTCGAACCCAGGACCTTCTTGCTGTGAGGCAACAGCGCTAACCACTACACCACTGTGCCACCTTTATTTATTTATTTTGCAAATAATCTATGGGCAACTAATTTAATGACTAGGACGCAGTGACCAGGGCTACATTATGTAATTCTAAAAAACTAATTTGGTTATTTGGCAACAGGTCAGTAACATGATTGGGTATAAAAAGAGTATCCCAGAGAGGCTGAGTCTCTCAGAAATAAAGATGGGGATGCATTCACTGCTCTGTGAAAGACTGCTTCGACAAACAGTGCAACAATTTAAGAATAATGTTCCTCAGTGTAAAATTACAAAGAATTTGGGGATCACATCATCTATGGTACATAATAATCATTAAAAGATTCAGAGAATCTGGAGAAATCTCTGTATGCAAGAGACAAGGCTGAAAACTGACATTGGATGCCTGTGATCTTCAGGCCCTCAGGCAACACTGCATTAAAAGCAGACACATGTCTGTAGTGGAAATCACTGTATGGGCTCAGGAACACTTCAGAAAACCATCGTCTGTGAAAACAGTTCATTACTGCATCCACAAGTACAAGTTAAAACCAGATATAAACAATATCCAGAAACACAGCCATCTTCTCTGGGCCTGAGATCTTTTACAATGGACTGAGGCAAAGTGGAAAATTGTCCTGAAGTCTGATGAATCAAAAGTAGAAATTATTTTTAGAAATCATGTACACCACATCCTCCAGGCTAAAGAGGAGAGGGACCATCCAGCTTGGTATCAGTACACAGTTCAAATGCCAGTATATGTGATAGTATGAGGGTGCATTAATGCACATGACATGGGTAGCTTGTATAGCTGGGAAGGCATCATTAATGCTGAATGATATATACATTTTAGAGCAATATGCTGCCATCCAGACAAAATATTTTCAAGAAAGGCCTTCCTTCTTTCAACAAGACAATGCCAAACCGCTTTCTGCACATATTAAAACTGCATGGCTCTGTAGTAAAAGAGTCAGGGTGCTAAACTGGCCTGCCTGCAGCCCAGACCTGTCTCCCATTTAAAACATTTGGCGCATTATGAAGAGCAAAATACAACAAAGGAGACCCTGAACTGTTGAGCAACTGAAATTGTATATCAGGCAAGAACAGGACAACGTTTCTCTTTCAAAATTACAGCAATTGGTCTCCTCAGTTCACAAATGTTTACAGAGTGTTGGTAAAAGTAGAGGGGATGCAACACAGTGGTAAACATGCCCCTGTCCCATTTTTTTTTGAAACATGTTGCTGGCATGAAATTCAAAATGAGCATAGATTTTTAAAAAAAAATAAATAAATAAATAAATAAATAAAATTTCTCATTTTCAACATTTGATAGGTTGTCTTTGTACTATTTTCAATGCAATATAGGGTTTCCATGATTTGCAAATGATTGCATTCTGTTTTGATTCACAGTTTATATATGGAATCAATTTTGTGCCAAAATGTTCATACAATACTTTTGAAACATCAAACAAAAACGACAAATCAAAATACAAAAAAAAGTCAATTTTTTTAGACTGGCAAACAAATTATTCGTGTAATCGTGCAAAATATCAGTCTATTACTCTTCAGAAACCTTTTATTTTTGTTTCGCATCTTTCTCAGTTTTGTTTGACGTAATTTATTTTGGTTGTGATTCCAGCTTTCTCATTTGTGCTCCCTGACTTTTTGCTTGCAGTTTTGGCACAAACTTCATGTGTGGGTGGGCTGTCCAGGAATGCATTCCCATTGGCTAACTTGTGTTTGACTGACAGCTACGCTCAGCGATTCCCCCGGAGGCTGTTGCGGCCATTCCCTACTCGGATTTTGGTGGACTGTTTGATGAGTGACCAATCCATTGACGGTAAACAAGGATCGAGTGGACTTCAGTGGCGACTATGATATTGAATTAATTCAACAAAGTGTAAGTGCGGGACAAATGTGTTGTATGTGTTGCAGTAGTACACATTATGCAGGCGTTTCGTGGCAAGTCCAATGTTAGCCTTAGCTCCACTACCCGATATAATTGCTGTCTTGCTAACGTTAAACACGCCTGCATAATGTGCACTACTGCAACACATACAACACATTTGTCCCGTACTTACACTTTGTTGAATTAATTCAATATCATAGTTGCCACTGAAGTCCACTCAATCCTTGTTTACCGTCAATGGATCGGTCACTCGTCAAACAGTCCGCCAGAATCCAAGTAGGGAATGGCCGCAACAGCCTCCGGGGAATCGCTGAGCGTAGCTGTCAGTCAAACAAGTTACCCAGTGGGAATGCATTCCTGGACAGCCCACCCACATGTGAAGTTTGTGCCAAAACTGCAAGCAAAAAGTCAGGGAGCGCAAACGAGAAAGCTGGAATCGCAACCAAAATAAATTACGTCAAACAAAACTGAGAAAGACACGGAACAAAAATAAAAGGTTTCTGAAGAGTAATAGACTGATATTTTGCACGATTACACGAATAATTTGTTTGCCAGTCTAAAAAAATTGACTTTTTTTTTTGTATTTTGATTTGTCGTTTTTGTTGGATATTTCAAAAGTATTGTATGAACATTTTGGCACAAAATTGATTCCATATTTATACAGCATCCCAACTTTTTTGGAATTGGAGTTGTAGATACTTAAACCTAACTTTGACCTCAGTAACCAGAAGGAAACCTTTTGGCTGTTTGTTTGTTTGTTTGTTTGTTTGTTTGTTTGATAAAAGCTGAAGTTTTTCCAACAACAAAAAGCACTTGCCCTAAAGAAGACCAGCCAAATGTCCCTATAATGTTAAAGCTATTAGATACAGTAGGTGGTCAGAAGTTTACATACAGTGACATGAATCTCATCTTGGATATGAATGTCATGGCAATATTTGGGCTTTCAGTAATTTTTTAACTGTTCTTTTCTGTGGCAGAATGTACAGCATACATCTTTAATTAAAAAAACACTAGAATTTGGTGCAAAAGTTTTAATTTTCTTTGGGTTTTCTGAAATCAACACAGGGTCAAAATTATACATACTGGGTCAAAAATATACATACAGCACACCTAATATTTGGGTAAAATGTCTCTTCGCAAGATTCACCTTGACCAAACATTTTTGTTTACCATGAACAAGCTTCTGGCAGAATTCTGGTTGGATATTTCATGACTCTTCATGGTAGAACTGGTAGAGTTCAATTAATTTTTTTTTCTTGGCATGGACTCGACTTATAAGCACGGTCCATATATTTTGAATAGGGTTGAAGTCAGGACTTGTTTTAAGCTTAATATTGGCCTGCTTTATCCTCCACAACCAGCTCTGATGTGTGTTTGGGTTCATTGTCCTGGTGTAACTCCCAAGTCGTGTTCAAGTTTCTGATGGGTTATGCTGAAGAATTCTGAGGTAGTCCTCCTTCTTCGTTATTCCATCCACTTTGTGCAATGAACCAGTTCCACTGGCAGCAAAACAGCCCCAGAGCATGATGATCCTACCACCACCACCAGCTGGTACAGTGACCCTCTGTACATGGTGGTCATTGTGGCCAAACAACTCAATCTTTATCTCATCTGACCATACAGCTATCCTCCAGAAGGCTTTTTCTTTGTTTGTGTGGTCAGCTACAAACTTTAGTTAAGCTTGAAGGTGTCAGTTTTGGAGCAGGGGGTTATTTCTTGGATAGCAGCCTCTTAGTCCATGGTGATGTAAAACTCACTGAACTGTTAGTGATCCATCAGCTTCCAGTTCATGGCAGGGCTGTGCCATGGTGGTTCCCAGGTTGTTCCTGACCATCCAAACCAATTTCGTTTCAGCGGAGGGTAACAGTTTGGGTTTTCTTGAAGCAAAGTGGCTTGGCAAAGTGACTACACCTCACAATAACTTGGATACAATTGTTTGAACTGATCTTGGAATTTGCAGTTGTTTAGAAATGGCGCCAAGAGTCAAATCAAATCAAATCAAGTTTATTTGTACAGCGCTTTTAACAATAAACATTGTCGCAAAGCAGCTTTACAGAATTTGAACGACTTAAAACATGAGCTAATTTTATCCCTAATCAATCCCCAATGAGCAAGCCTGTGGCGACGGTGGCAAGGAAAAACTCCCTCAGACGACATGAGGAAGAAACCTCGAGAGGAACCAGACTCAAAAGGGAACCCATCCTCATTTGGGCAACAACAGACAGCCTGACTATAATATTAACAGTTTTAACAGGTATAACCCTCAACTGTCCTCATGGGGCCGTCCTTCACAGGAGTGGGGCGATAAAACTCCGACCAGACACAGGGCACCAGGATGGATCAAGCAGGTCCGAGGGGCAGAAGAGGCCAGCATCTCAATCCCAGGATCAACATGTAACTCAGAAGGACAGATGGGGGGGGGGGAGAGAGAGAAAGAAAACATGTTGTTAGGTATGCCCTAAAAATGACAAGTATTAAATCTGTGTGGTAGGCTCGCAGAGACGAGAGTCTTTACATCAGGCATGACACACAATGGCATGTTAATATGGTAAAAAAATATATCATGACCTGCTCTGGCTGGATGCTTGATTGGGTGATGGGAGCACACTCCTCAGCAATGATGAGATGCAGATGGGACCCTTAGGCCTGGCCAAGACAATTCAGTTACATTTCACCGGGTCTGGGACATGCGACAGAATGTCTGACGGCCGATTCCCTGCAGGCTACGATAGCCAGTCGAGGTCCCCACCGTCTCCACCAAAAGATTTCCTGTTGACTCCATGTAACTCAGAGGGACAGATTTGGAGTGGGGGGGGGAGAGAAAGAAAACACAGGTGGTTAGGTATGCCCAATGTCACCTGAATAAGTAGGAACAGTATACATATTGCACCGAGTACAAGCAGGGACTCCGGCAACTAACTATGACAGCATAACTAAAAGGAGAGAGCCAGAAGGTAACACAGGCATGAGGGAGCCCCGGGACATAAAGCAGCCAGCCACTACACCGTCAACAAACTCGAGTGAGCAAGCGAGTGGGGACTGACAGCATCCATACATCCCAGTTTACCAAAACACTCTATGTCTGAGGACCCTCCAGATCTACTCCTTTACCTCATAAACACCATTAACAAAAGGTGTTTATGAGGTGTTAAACCTGTTAAATTATGTGTTAAGTTGTGTACATCTGCGATCCTCTTTCAAAGATTTGCACTGAGCCCCTTGGACTTTTCCATTTTATTGTGTGTTGGTCAATCCAATGAGTGCTGTAAACAAACCCTTTTTATGAAGGCACAGAGAAGCTACCAGCTGTAGTCAATCATGATCACTAACGGGAAGTTAAGAGGCCTTGGCCTTGGCAAGATAAGAGACATTTTGGAAGTTTCAGCACCTCTGTATTAATAATCTAAGTGAGAGTAGGTAAATTTTTTGACCCTGTATGTATAATTTTGACATGTGTTGAGTTCAGAAAATACAAAGAAAATTAAAACTTGTGCACCAAATTTGGGTGTTTTTTTTTTTATTAAAGATGTATGCTGTACAATCATTCCGCCACAGAAAAGGAACAGTTCAAAGAAATTACTGAAAGCCCAAATATTGCCATGACATTCATATCCAAGAGGACATGTCACTGTATGTAAACTTCTGACCACAACTGCATTCCTGTCCTTGTGGGGACCTTTGGTACCTAGTAATATATAGACACAGAGAGAGAGAGAGAGAGAGAGAGAACTAAGTTACCCCTGGAGGAATACACAGCCTCCAGTGAATATGTACAAAGACAAGTATGTGAATGTAGGCAGTTGACCTGGTCTTAGTAGCAGAATCTCTCATGTAAAATTATTCCAGCTGGGAATGTGCTGGCATTTAGGAAAACAAGAAGGAGGAGGGAGGAATACTTTATTCTTTCCTGCTTTGGTTTCCATTTTATCACTTCAATTGTGTTATGAGAGAAAATCACATTAGTTGGGAGACAATGAATAAGCATTGAGACAATAGACAAGCCCAATTAGACTCTGACTAAAACTCAACCTGCAGATATTAAGCAAATAATTTCCATCTTTCTGAAATAGATGACTGTCAGAGATATTGAAATGTAGTGAAATTTAAACATAGTTGCAAATCAGCTTTATCTTAAAAAATAGCATGGACACATATATTCTGTTCATTCTCGGCTTGAATTCAATTCTATTGGAATGGTACAATAGAAACAACATTAATTCTCTGGTTGGCTTTCTGGTAGCTACTCTCTGTCTCTGGTGCTGACACATTTTAAACCATTTCACATTCTCTCTCTTTCTCTCTCTCTCTCTCTCTCTCTCTCTCTCTGCCTCCTGCTTTTAATTATCAGCTTGTCCCTAAAAGCAACAGTGCACTGGGGGGTGGAGGTGCAAGAACAAGAAGCAACTGGAAATTTCAGCACAGCTCTTGGGTTCCATGGCAACGGTTAGGCTTTAATTCTGTGTCCTTTGTTGTGCGTCAGGGTGAATAGTAGCTGGAAATATGGCATTGAAAAGGCCTGTGATGGCAATAAGAGATGAATTTTAATAACTGTATACCCACTCCAAGTTTTTGTTCTCTGTCCCAGTGCTGCTCTCTCTCTCTCTCTGTGTCTTTCTTTGTCTTTGATTAGAAAGGGAGGTATGAAAAAAAAGTTCTGTAAGTGGTTACATCAGCTGGACATTCACTGATTTTCGAAAGAAAAGGTGAGAGGTGGAGAATTCTAATGGAGCTCTTTCTTCAAAAGAAAATGGCAGGTTGTTTAAACTGAAATCGAACTTCAGTACAGCTGTAATAAAAGGGCAGCCATATTTATGTGGCTTTAATGCAGAGCACCATGATACACACACAGTGAGAGATGGTGAACATGTAAAGAGCTGGGTATAAGAAAGCCAGTTAATTGTATTCAATAGCCCCAGGAAAAAGAAAGAGACATGGACCTAGGAAATATATTAACACATCATGATTACGACTGAATCTAGACACATTGATCAAGGTGAATAGTACGTTGATTGCTTTTGGTGGAGTCTTTTTTTTTTATCTAAAACTCATGAAAAATGCAAGACACATAATGTGGTCAAGCAGCTTCAATCATTGCTCTACTAGCAAAAGTGGTTGGGGTTTTTTTTGTTCAGGGGTTGTTGGTTTTTTTGTACAGCATGGACTAAAACCTCACCAAAGCTAATACTTGGTTAAATAAAGTACTCCTGAGACTAAAATGAAGGAGAGGAAATCTTAAAATGTATTTTAATATTCAAAGCTGTTTCTATGTATGAGATTAATTTGTAGATGTCGAGCTCGGGAGTGATTAGAAATTTTGCATGGAACAAGCCTGCTCTCTCTCTCTCTCTCTCTCTCTAACACACACATACAAACAAACACACACACACACACACACACACACAGAAGTACCTTAGGCAAAAATAATCAATTAAAATATTCATGGCAAGGCTGACTACACCATGTAAATGATTTGATACAAATTAGCCTTCACTAATTAAACAGTTTCATTTACAAAAATCAGTGTGTCAGAGTGTGTGTGGAGCTCTCCAGATCTATCACACTCTCCCCGATACACTGCCTCAGGTTCTGTAAGTCTGTGAGTGATAAAAATGCCACTTAATCTGTGCATTTTTAAACGACTAGTTATACAGAGGTTTGTGGGTGGATACAATAAACTGTGTGTAATTTATTGTTCCTTCAGGTTGAAATAATGCATGGATGTAGCTATAGGTCTAGATGTTTGTCTATCAGAAGGTCTGTAAAAGTGTTACTGTATATTCTTATGGAAGGAAATACTGTGTGTAAATGACCTATTTCTTGAAATCAAAACATGTTTACACTGATGAGTGGCCTGTTTCTCTGTGTTGAGTAATACTGCTTCATGGGTTGTTTTCATTTTTGGATGTATTGACATAGAAAATGCCCTTATGTACACCCAGTATGAGTGGCCTGGTTGCAGACACACCATTTCATACTTTTACAAATAACATAGAAAAAAAATTATAATAAGAATAATAATCCATTATCTGTAGCCGCTTATCCTATACAGGGTCGCAGGCAAGCTGGAGCCTATCCCAGCCGACTATGGGCAGGAGGCGGGGTACACCCTGGACAAGTCACCAGACCATCGCAGGGCTGACACATAGAGACCAACAACCATTCACACTCACATTCACACCTACGATCAATTTAGAGCCACCAATGATTTTTGATTTCACAAAAGCCTTTGATTGTGTTAATCGTGAGCTGCTCTTTGTCATCTTGGAAAGGCTTGGCAGTCCGACAAAACTTACAAGAGATATCAAAGCACTATACTCGAATGCAAAAGCAAGAGTCATTGTTGATGGAGAACTCTCGCAAGCTTTCAACTATAACTGTGGTGTAAAACAAGGCTGCAAACTTGCTCCAACCCTTTATGGCATCTATGCAGCTATACTTCTCCAACTCTCTTTTAAGTCCATCACCCCCAACTGCAGCATAAAAGTGCACTTCTGGTACGATGGTGATCTCTTCGATTTGCGAAGATTAAAGGCTAAGACAAAAGTCCGGTATATGTACATTCAAGAGGCCCAGTATGCAGATGATATAACTCTCTTTAGCAATAGTGCAGAGGGCCTTCAATGCCTTCTTATAGCCTACAATGAAATATCTAAGAAAATGGGACTCCACATCAACACCTCCAAGACTGAATCCATGAGTATTGGAACCCCACTTGACTTTTTTGTAGATGATGTTCAGCTGGCAAGAGTTTATCGCTTCAAGTACCTCGGCAGTCATGTTTCCAGAGATTGTATGATGAATGAAGAGATCAATGCACGAATACAAAGTGCTTCTTGTGCTGTTGGACGATTGTGGAAAAGAGTGTTTGATTGTAGAGATCTGACTACAACGACAAAGATCAAAGTTTACAATCAATGTGTCATCCCTCTTCTTCTGTATGGCAACGAAACATGGACCCTTCATCAAAAACATGTAAATCAGTTAAGAACCATACAACAGCGTCATCTAAGGTTCATTCTGCGAATTAAATGGGACCACTTTGTCACCCCTCCTAGAACTGCCACCTTATTGTGGTGGAGGGGTTTGTGGGGTTTGTGTGCTTGAATGATCCTAGGAGCTATGTTGTCGGGGGCATTACGCCCCTGTTAGGGTCTCCCAAGGCAGACAGGTCCTAGGTGACAGGCCAGACTAAGAGCAGTTCACCAAAACCCCTTATGGATAACAATCTATCAAGGACCGTGATGTCGCCCGGTATGGCGCAGCCGGGGCCCCACCTTGGAGCCAGGCCCGGGGTTGGGGCTCGTATGCGAGCGCTTGGTGGCCGGGCCTTTGCCCATGGGGCTTGGCCGGGCTCAGCCTGAAGCGGTGATGTGGGCCCAACCTCCTGTGGGTTCACCACCCACAGAGGTAGCCGTAGGGGGCTGGTGCAATGTGGATTGGGTGGCAGTCGAAGGCAGGGGCCTCGACGACCTGATCCCCGAACATAGCGGCTAGCTGTTGGGACATGGAATGTCACTTCGCTGGGGGGTAAAGAGCCTGAGCTTGTGCGGGAGGTTGAGAGGTACCGGCTAGAGATAGTTGGGCTCACCTCCACACACAGCTTGGGCTCCGGAACCCAGCTCCTCGAGAGGGGCTGGACTCTCCACTTCTCTGGAGTCGCCCATGGTGAATGGCGGCGGGCTGGTGTGGGCTTGCTTATAGCTCCCCAGCTCAGCTGCCATGTGTTGGAGTTTACCCCAGTGAACGAGAGGGTCGCCTCTTTGCACCTTAGGATTGGGGAGAGGGCTCTTGCTGTTGTTTGTGCCTACGGGCCAAATAGCAGTATAGAGTATCCGGCCTTCTTGGAGTCCCTGGGAGAGGTACTGAGAGGTGCTCAGACTGGGGACTCCATTGTTCTACTGGGGGACTTCAACACTCACGTGGGCGATGACAGTGACACCTGGAGGGGCGTGATTGAGAGGAATGGCCTCCCTGATCTAAACCCGAGTGGTGTTTTGTTATTGGACTTCTGTGCTAGTCACGGTTTGTCCATAACGAACACCATGTTTGAGCAGGTCTCCAGTGCCTGTCGTGGCGGCAATCCCCGAACCCGGTGGTGGACACTGGAAGTAAGGGATGCCATCAAGCTGAAGAAGGAGTCCTATCGGGCCATGTTGGCCTCCAGGACTCCTGAGGCAGCTGATGGGTATCGGCAGGCCAGGCGTGCCGCAGCTCGGGCAGTTGCGGAAGCAAAAACTCGGAACTGGGAGGAGTTCAGTGAGGCCATGGAGGAGGACTATCGGTCGGCCTCAAAGAAATTCTGGCAAACCATCCAGTGCCTCAGGAGGGGGAAGCAGTACTCTGCCAACACTGTTTACAGTGCGAGTGGGGAGCTGTTGACCTCGACTGTGGACATTGTCGGGCGGTGGAAGGAATACTTCGAGGGTCTCCTCAATCCCACTGTCACATCTTCCATTGAAGAAGCGGAGGCTGATGACTCAGACATGAACTCGTCCATTACCCAAGCCAAAGTCACTGAGGTGGTCAGCAAGCTCCTCGGTGGCAGGACACCAGGGGTGGATGAGATCCGCCCCGAGTATCTCAAGTCTCTGGATGTTGTGGAGCTGTCTTGGCTGACACGCCTCTGCAACATCGCGTGGCGGTCAGGGACAGTGCCTCTGGAGTGGCAGACTGGGATGGTGGCCCTCTTTTTAAGAAAGGGGACCGGAGAGTGTGCTCCAATTATAGGGGAATCACACTTCTCAGCCTCCCCGGGAAGGTTTACTTCAGGGTACTGGAGAGGAGAATTCGGCCAATAGTCGAACCTCGGATCCAGGAGGAACAATGCGGTTTTCGTCCTGGTCGCAGAACACTGGACCAGCTCTATACCCTTCATAGGGTGCTCGAGTGTTCATGGGAGTTTGTCCAACCAGTCCACATGTGCTTTGTGGATTTGGAGAAGGCATTCGACCGTGTCCCTCGTGGTATTCTGTGGGGGGTGCTTTGGGAGTATGGGGTTCGGGGCTCTTTGCTAAGGACTGTCCGGTCCCTGTACAAATGGAGCAGGAGTCTGGTTCGCATTGCCGGCAGTAAGTCAGACCTGTTCCCAGTGCATGTTGGACTCCGGCAGGGCTGCCCTTTGTCACCGGTTCTGTTCATAATCTTTATGGACAGAATTTCTAGGCGCAGCCAGGGGCCAGAAGGAATCCTGTTTGGGAACCACAGGATTTCATCTCTGCTTTTCGCAGGTGATGTTGTCCTGTTGGTTTCTTCAAACCAGGACCTTCAGCATGCACTGGGGCGGTTTGCAGTCGAGTGTGAAGCAGCTGGGATGAGAATCAGCACCTCCAAGTCCGAGGCCATGGTTCTCGACCGGAAAAGGGTGGCTTGCCCTCTCCAGGTTGGTGGAGAAGTCTTGCCTCAAGTGGAGAAGTTTAAGTATCTTGGGATCTTGTTCACGAGTGAGGGAAGGATAGAGCGTGAGATCGACAAGTGGATCGGTGCGGCCTCCGCAGTGATGCGGTCGCTTTACCGGTCTGTTGTGGTGAAGAAGGAGCTGAGCCAAAAGGCGAAGCTCTTGATTTACCGGTCAATCTACGTTCCGACTCTCACCTATGGTCATGAGCTTTGGGTAATGACCAAAAGAACAAGATCACAGATAGAAGCGGCCGAAATGAGTTTCCTTCGCAGGGTGGCTGGGCGCTCCCTTAGAGATAGGGTGAGAACCACAGTCACTCAGGAGGAGCTCGGAGTAGAGCCGCTGCTCCTCCACATCGAGAGGAACCAGCTGAGGTGGCTCGGGCATCTCTTTTGGATACCTCCTGGATGCCTCTCTGGGGAGGTGTTCCAGGCATGTCCCCCCGGGAGGAGGCCTCGGGGAAGACCCAGGACACGCTGGAGGGACTATGTCTCTCAGCAGGCCTGGGAACGCCTCGGTGTTCTTCCCGAGGAGCTGGCCGAGGTGTCTGGGGAAAGGGAAGTTTGGGCTTCCATGCTCAGACTGCTGCCTCCGCGACCCGGCCCCGGATAAGCGGAAGAAGATGAGAGATTAGATGAGACACTTTGTTTCAAACGAGAAGGTCCTAGATAAAGCAAATGTAGAAGACATTGAGATCAAACTGGTCAGAAATCGCCTTTGCTGGATGGGGCATGTTTTCTGTTTGGATGATGATCGCCCAGTCAAAGTTCTATTATATGGTGAGTTAGCTGATGGAGCCAGAAAAGTGGGCTGACCACTGCTTCGCTACAAGGGCATGTGCAAGAGTGCTCTCAAGCATGGGGAGGCTTTGGAAGACTGGAGTTCTATGGTTAATGACTGTAGCAAGTGGAGACTTCTGAACTTTAACATCTGTCACAGGATTGACATCAGAAGAAAAGAGGACTACGAAAGAAAACATGCAAAGTGCCATAACAAACAGACAACTACCAACTACAATGCTTCATGAACTATAGACTATTTGATTGTTATTCACTGTGTTATACCCATATAACACTGTGGGCGGCACGGTGGTGTAAGTGATTAGCACGGTCGCCTCACAGCAAGAATGTTCTGGGTTCGAACCCAGCGGCTGGCGAGGGCCCTTCTGTGTGGAGCTGTGTGGAGTTGTGCTTGCTTGTATTGGTGTAAGGCATACTACAGTGGGGCAAAAAAGTATTTAGTCAGCAACCAATTGTGCAAGTTCTCCCACTTAAAAAGATGAGAGAGGCCTGTAATTTTCATCATAGGTACACTTCAACTATGAGAGACAGAATGGGGGGAAAGAATCCAGGAAATCACTTTGTAGAATTTTTAATGAATTAATTGGTAAATTCCTCGGTAAAATAAGTATTTGGTCACCTATGAACAAGCAAGATTTCTGGCTCTCACAGACCTGTAACAACTTCTTTAAGAGGCTCCTCTGTCCTCCACTCGTTACCTGTATTAATGGCACCTGTTTGAACTCGTTATCAGTATAAAAGACACCTGTCCACAACCTCAAACAGTCACACTCCAAACTCCACTATGGCCAAGACCAAAGAGCTGTCAAAGGACACCAGAAACAAAATTGTAGACCTGCACCAGGCTGGGAAGACTGAATTTGCAATAGGTAAGCAGCTTGGTGTGAAGAAATCAACTGTGGGAGCAATTATTAGAAAATGGAAGACATACAAGACCACTGATAATCTCCCTCGATCTGGGGCTCCATGCAAGGTCTCATCCCGTAGGGTCAAAATGATCACAAGAACGGTGTGCAAAAATCCCAGAACCACACAGGGGGACCTAGTGAATGACCTGCAGAGAGCTGGGACCAAAGTAACAAAGCCTACCATCAGTAACACACTACGCCGCCAGGGACTCAAATCCTGCAGTGCCAGACGTGTCCCCCTGCTTAAGCCAGTACATGTCCAGGCCCGTCTGAAGTTTGCTAGAGAGCATTTGGATGATCCAGAAGAGGATTGGGAGAATGTCATATGGTCAGATGAAACCAAAATAGAACTTTTTGGTAAAAACTCAACTTGTCGTGTTTGGAGGAGAAAGAATGCTGAGTTGCATCCAAAGAACACCATACCTACTGTGAAGCATGGGGGTGGAAACATCATGCTTTGGGGCTGTTTTTCTGCAAAGGGACCAGGACGACTGATCCGTGTAAAGGAAAGAATGAATGGGGCCATGTATCGTGAGATTTTGAGTGAAAACCTCTTTCCATCAGCAAGGGCATTGAAGATGAAATGTGGCTGGGTCTTTCAGCATGACAATGATCCCAAACACACCGCCCAGGCAACGAAGGAGTGGCTTCATAAGAAGCATTTCAAGGTCTTGGGGTAGCCTAGCCAGTCTCCAGATCTCAACCCCATAGAAAATCTTTGGAGGGAGTTGAAAGTCCGTGTTGCCCAGCGACAGCCCCAAAACATCACTGCTCTAGAGGAGATCTGCATGGAAGAATGGGCCAAAATACCAGCAACAGTGTGTGAAAACCTTGTGAAGACTTACAGAAAACGTTTGACCTTTGTCATTGCCAACAAAGGGTATATAACAAAGTATTGAGATGAACTTTTGTTATTGACCAAATACTTATTTTCCACCATAAGTTGCAAATAAATTCTTTAAAAATCAGACAATGTGATTTTCTGGATTTTTTTTCTCATTTTGTCTCTCATAGTTGAGGTATACCCATGATGAAAATTACAGGCCTCTCTCATCTTTTTAAGTGGGAGAACTTGCACAATTGGTGACTGACTAAATACTTTTTTGCCCCACTGTATATAATTAGCCTAACCTCCCTGTCTTTGGATTGTGGGGGAAACCGGAGCACTTGGAGGAAACCCACACAGACATGGGGAGAACATGCAAACTCCACACAAAAAGGTCCCTGTTGGGTCAACCCCAGAACCTTCTTGCTGTGAGGTGACAGTGCTAACCACTACACCACCGTACCGCAATAATAATAATGATGATAAATGACAAATGGTATCGTCTTAAGTCAGAATCTCTAGTAGAGAATGAAGAGGTAAATATTCTGTGGGATTTTAACATCCAAACAGACCATATCATTGAATATAGACATCCTGATATCACGGTGTTTGACAAAGTTACTTGGTAGATGTATCCATCCCTGGAGGTCACAATATCCCCAAGAAACAGATTGAGAAAATTGACAACTATGACGATCTGAGGTTAGACATTGCCAGGATGTGGGATATGGAGACTACAGTAGTCCCTATAGTGATAGGTGGATTGGGCTCTGTACCAAAGACGAATGCCAACCTTAAGCCTCATGTAGCCACTCTACAAAAGTCAGTTTTGCTCGACACTACCAACATTCTGCGAAAAGTGCTCTCGGTTTGAGGTCAAAGTGACTTGATGGAGAGCATTATTATGTAAGAACTCCAGTATAAATTATTGTGCATACTAAGAAGAAAAAAAAAGTAATAATAATAGGCAACATGGTAGTGTAGTGATTAGCAATGTCACCTCACAGCAAGAAGGTTCTGGGTTCGAGCCCAGTGGCCAATGAGGGTCTTTCTGTGTGGAGTTTGCATGTTCTCCCCGTGTCTGAATGGGTTTCCTCCAGGTGCTTCAGTTTCCCTCACAGTACAAAGACATGCATGTAGTTTGGTTAACTGGTGGCTCTAAATTGACTGTGAGTGTGAATGGTTGTGTGTCTCTATGTGTCAGCCCTGCGATGACAGCTGGGATAGGCTCCAGCTTGTCTACGACCCTGCACAGGCTACAAATAATGGATGGATGGATAATAATAATAATAATAATAATAAATAGTTGAAACCATGGCCTCAGAACAATTGTATTATGTTGTTGAAAAATACCATTTGGAAAACCGGGCTACAGTTCACAATGCTTGTTTATGTTTGGACAAGCCTCTTGTCAGTCATTTTTCGACAGTTGCCAACACCCTTCACCCCTGCATCTCAGTCTGTTCAAAAAGTAAAAGTATAGCTGAAATTGTAAAACTTCTAGTACAGCAAGATAATTCTCCTGTCAGCAAAAAAAATAAAGAAATAAATTTTAAAAATCACTCTGTGTTTAAAAAAAAGAATGATAAGGAAAGCAACAAAGCCAGAGTAACCATTGGCAACACTTTTACCACACGGAGTAATTTATTACCGGTGAAGAGGATGAAGTTGGCTGCAGAATTAGCTTAACATTTCTGTTTGATTAATTATGTAAAGAAGGCCATTCAAACAGTTCAAAGCATTATACAGAATGCATTTACATACCAGTCCAGTTGTTAAATCTGGGTCCAGCTTTTTTTTTAATTACAAAGTAAAAAGGGCAACAAAGGCATTATTGACCATTCTTATAAATCATTATGTAAAAAATTGTGCATGTTTATAGTATAATGACTTAGCTTTCAAATAGCTGAATGGTCTATCATATAGCTTAAAATGCTAACAATGCTAACGTTGATGATACTGGGGCATAAAGCTTATGAGGCAAGGCACTTGTGACTATTCCCATAAATCAGTATGAGATGAATTTTACATGTTTATAGAGTCCTAACTTGGCTATGAAGCAGTCGAATGGACAATCATGTAGATTAAAAAGCTAACTTACTTATAGCAATGCTTTAAGTCTCATGAGACCTCATTACAAAGAAAAACAGGAGAATGACAGCATTCATGACTGTTGTCATAAAGCAGTATGAGCTGAATTTCATATGTCTAAAGTGTTATAACTTGGCTTTCAAGCAGTTGAAAGTGCATGCTTGAAATATGTCAGGACAGTCTAGCTGAACTCTACAAGACAGGTTCACTGGCGAAGGTTTGAGTACATGTGAGGTAATGGGGAAAGGGAGGTTTCTGAGAGTAAAGGAAATCATTTACTTGTTTTTGTACACACACACTTAACAATTTTAAACCTAATTTTGCCAAATTTTGACACATCTTACCAAATACACATTTGAGCATGATGTACATTTTATTTCTATAAATGTAACAGCTCGTGAACAAGATCCCGAGATACTTAAACTCCTCCACTTGAGGCAGAACTTCTCCACCAACCTGGAGAGGGCAAGCCACCCTTTTCCGGTCGAGAACCATGGCCTCGGACTTGGAGGTGCTGATTCTCATCCCAGCTGCTTCACACTCGACTGCAAACCGCCCCAGTGCATGCTGAAGGTCCTGGTTTGAAGAAGCCAACAGGACAACATCATCCGCAAAAAGCAGAGATGAAATCCTGTGGTTCCCAAACAGGATTCCTTCTGGCCCCTGGCTGCGCCTAGAAATTCTGTCCATAAAAATTATGAACAGAACTGGTGACAAAGGGCAGCCCTGCCGGAGTCCAACATGCACTGGGAACAGGTCTGACTTACTGCCGGCAATGCAAACCAGACTCCTGCTCCATTTGTACAGGGACCGGACAGCCCTTAGCAAAGAGCCCCGAACCCCATACTCCCGAAGCACCCCCCACAGAATACTACGGGGGACACGGTCGAATGCCTTCTCCAGATCCACAAAGCACATGTGGACTGGTTGGGCAAACTCCCGTGAACCCTCGAGCACCCTATGAAGGGTATAGAGCTGGTCCAGTGTTCCGCGACCAGGACGAAAACCGCATTGTTCCTCCTGGATCCGAGGTTCGACTATTGGTTGAATTCTCCTCTCCAGTACCCTGGAGTAAACCTTCCCTGGGAGGCTGAGAAGTGTGATTCCCCTATAATTGGAGCACACTCTCCGGTCCCCTTTCTTAAAAAGAGGGACCACCACCCCAGTCTGCCACTCCAGAGGCACTGTCCCCGACCGCCACGCGATGTTGCAGAGGCGTGTCAACCAAGACAGCCCCACAACATCCAGAGACTTGAGATACTCAGGGCGGATCTCATCCACCCCTGGTGCCCTGACACCGAGGAGCTTGCTGACCACCTCAGTGACTTCGGCTTGGGTAATGGACAAGTCCACCTCTGAGTCATCGGCCTCAGTCTCGTCAGTGGAAGACATGACGGTGGGATTGAGGAGATCCTCAAAGTATTCCTTCCACCGCCCGACAATGTCCCCAGTCGAGGTCAACAGCTCCCCACCCGCACTGTAAACAGTGTTGGCAGAGTACTGCTTCCCCCTCCTGAGGCGCCGGACGGTTTGCCAGAATTTCTTCGAGGCCAACCGATAGTCCTTCTCCATGGCCTCCCCGAACTCCTCCCAGTTCCGAGTTTTTGCCTCCGCAACTGCCCGAGCTGCAGCACGCCTGGCCTGCCGATACCCGTCAGCTGCCTCGGGAGTCCTGGAGGTTAACATGGCCCGATAGGACTCCTTCTTCAGCTTGACGGCATCCCTTACTTCTGGTGTCCACCACCGGGTTCGGGGATTGCCGCCACGACAGGCACCGGAGACCTTGCGGCCACAGCTCCGAACAGCTGCGTCCACAATGGAGGTAGAGAACATGGTCCACTCAGACTCCATGTCCCCCGCCTCCCTCGGAAGCTGGGAAAAGCTCTCCCGGAGGTGGGAGTTAAAGACCTCCCCGACAGAGTGCTCGGCCAGACGTTCCCAGCAGACCCTCACCATACGTTTGGGCCTGCCAGGTCTGTCCAGCTTCCTCCTCCGCCAGCAGATCCAACTCACCACCAGGTGGTGATCAGTTGACAGCTCAGCCCCTCTCTTCACCCGAGTGTCCAAGACATAGGGCCGGAGATTAGATGAAACGACTACAAAGTCTATCATTGACCTCTGACCTAAGGTGTCCTGGTGCCACGTGCACTTATGGACACCCCTATGCTCGAACATGGTGTTCGTTATGGACAAACCGTGACTAGCACAGAAGTCCAATAACAAAACACCACTCGGGTTCAGATCGGGGAGGCCATTCCCCCCAACCACGCCCCTCCAGGTGTCACTGTCATCTCCCACGTGAGCATTGAAGTCCCCCAGTAACACAATGGAGTCCCCAGTCTGAGCACTCCTCAGTACCTCTCCCAGGGACTCCAAGAAGGCCGGATACTCTATACTGCTATTTGGGCCGTAGGCACAAACAACAGCAAGAGCCCTCTCCCCAATCCGATGGCGGTCCCGGATAAAGCGGAAGAAGACGAGACGAGACGAGAAATGTAACAGCTACATTACTAAATATTACATTAATGGAATACAGCAGACACTGTTATCCAGAGCGACATACAACATACCCAGAGCAGCCTGGGGAGCAGTTGGGGTTTAGGTGCCTTACTCAAGGGCACTTCAGCCATTCCTGCTGGTCCAGGGAATCAAACCAGCTACCTTTTGATCCCAAAGCTGCTTCTCTAACTATTAGGCCATGGCTTCCCATTGCTGTGTTCTCCAAGTTAATAGATGTTTTGTTCCATAAATTGTGCAGGCTTGGATGCTCCTGGAATCTGCTGTGTTTTCTATGTAAGAGACCAATAAATTTGTCACAAAACACAGCAGTTCACATTATATACATTTCAGAAAGTCAAGGAATGCTCATGTACAATTCAACACGTGCCCCCTCCACATACACAGACAGAAAGAAAGGCACACGTGCCTACTAGGGATGTAGTTGAACAGACACCATGTTCTAAATGAATACACATACAGATAATAGGATGTACAACATTTAAATTTCTTTAGAAAATTTGCCAGAAATGTTTACAGGGCATCAGGTCGAGACCAGGGGTATGCATCAAGACTGCAGTCCCACAGAATACAACCAAAATACAACCAAAAAGATTTTTACTTTCATACTTTCACCCATCATACTGACTAAGGGTGCAAGCATGAAGCTCTCAGGACAAAGACAATGTTTGTTTATGAATAGGAGGCACCCAATTCTATTTTTTTTCTATTGTCAGTGGTTTTTCCAGTAGCCTGACTTACACAGTACCTTACTGAGCCCCAAAATAAACCATAAAAAATGCTCCACATAGTCCACACAGACCATGTGCTGTGCACAGGGCAGGATCTCTCTGCTGCAGTCTCCAAAAAAAGAATCATTTAAAGGCGAGATTAAAGGCATTAAGAAAGATTAGTCAAAATTTGCCAAGATTATGTCTCTAACAGTTAAGTAGATCGGTTCAACATTCTATGATTTTTTTTTTTAACTCTGAGTCTGCCCCCATTCCTACACTAATTTCACGAGAATTAGAAAGTCTTATAAAAAGATAAAATATACCTCGTAAGTAGATAAATACCGAGCTATCATGGTGCTAACATTTCTGGACAGGAGATCAAAATAAATAAAAATGCCAGAGCATGTCATGTGGCAATAATTGTTGACATCTCTGATCCTCTTTCATAGTTAAAACATCAGTTTCACAAGTGAATAGCAGTTAATAATGAGGACATATGTTATATACAGGATCACTGTGCACAGCTTTCAGAAACATAGCTAGCTTAGATTAGCGTCTCTTCTTTTACAAGCAATGATTTATTGCATTTGGTGATTTATGACCATTAAGTACATTTCGCTTATCTTGAGTGACTTATTGTCTAATCATGTTACACAAGCACCTGCTTGTTATAGTAGCAAGCATCAGAGTCCCCAATGTCCTTTGTGAGAGGGCTGTTAGCATTTTAGCATTTATTTTTAGCCCACTCAGCCATTCCACTGTTTGAAGGCAAAGTTATAACACTACAATCATGCAAAATTCCACTCATACTGATTTATGTTTATGGCCAAGAGTGCCTTTTCTGTGCTGTTTTTCTTTGTAATGAGCTCTCAGTGAGTTTTCTTCTGACCTACTGCTTAGCATCGTTAGCACAGCTGCCTGGGTGTTAGTTAGCATTACATACATTTGTAGGAAGGAGACTTATCCAAAACATTGCCTTATCTGGCTCTCTACGTGATAAAATCATATCTACTTGATTCATTATTTAAAGCCAGCCATTCAAACACTACAAAGCTACAGATAGCAACATCACTCATTCTGCATCCAGCTTCACTCCCTTCACCAGTAATAAATTACTCCATCATGGAAAAATGCTGCCAGTGTTTATTCTGGTTTTACTCTGTTGCTGTCATTAAGGTTTCTTTGTTTGTTTGTTTGTTTGTTTGTTTGAAAGCACAGCATGTTTTTTTTTCTAACTGTAACAGTATTTGGTTGCACTGGGAGCTAATTTTTTTTGCCATAATCTACCCCTCTGAACAAACTGAAATGGGGTGGAGTGAAGGGCATTGGGGGCATGTTTATAAAAAGACACCTATATAAACACAAACGACTTAGTTTTCCAAACTATTTTTAAATCATATTCTACATATTTTCCAGGTTAACTTAAAGTGCATATCCTGGACCAATTTTGTGGGGTTTTTTTTATATGAAAGTATGTCCCTTTACACACTCATCCAGAAGGGTAATTTTGCACAAGGCCGTCTGTCTACAGGAGAAAAAATAAAATAACAAAACTCGTCTGGAAAAATCCCAAGGGAGTCTGGAGCCAGATTTGTGATGTCACGTGCGGAGCCGCCAGCAGGCTGAGAGAGCTTGCATGGATTCAGTGCACAGTCTGTATAGACCAAGTTTAGCAGCGAGCGATTTTGCATTGAAATATGGACTTGTCGCCTGAGCTTCTAAACCCATGGATTCAGGTATCAATGCTCATCTATCTATTGTTACATAAATCATATTTTTTCTAATTACTATTATGTTTTTATATATTTCTTCATTTAGAAGAGTACTGGCTACTGTAGGAGAAAGATTTCATAAGCTACACACATGGAATCGGCTAAGCAGGGTTGTATATACTTTTAATGTGTTTGACAGGTCCCAAGATCTCAAGCCCTGACACGCATATCCCTTGATACATGTGAAGTAAGTGTATTATCGCCCAGCGCTTTTGTGTTGTTTAATTTTGTGTGTGTCAATAAATAACATTATCCGTGTACCACACAAACACAGGAACACCTAATTTAGAGTATAGTCTGTCTTATTTCTTACCCTGGCAACAGTCAACTTGTGAATCAACAATTTTCTTAGTCTTTTTCTCGGCTCTGCTTTGGTCCTCAGCTTCTGGGTGCCTCGCACGAAGCGCTCCCATTTCTCTCTCATTGTCTGGTCTTTTGGAAAATGATGAGTACTAATCCCATCAAGTTTGGTGTTGCTACACCATCCTATGATACATCTGTTAACCATTTTAATAATTATGTTATAACGTTGAAGAAATTTGCAAAAAAACACCAGGTTGTTTTCTCATAAACAAACCAGCGCTGATGTAGGATTCAGAAGGAGGCATCCCGCACGTGATGTCACGAAAATCAATGTTTGCTGGGAAATCCAAATGCCAAGTTTTTTCAGAGGCGGACGAATTCGCCTCATATGGCTTGATTTCAACTGAATTTTTCTGGTATTGCCAAGGTAAAAAAAACTGCACAAAATGCAAAATGTGAGATATTTGACCAAAGTTTAATATAAAATAGGAGAATTGCATTGATCTTGCTCCTGAATTTACCCGTGATATGCACTTTAACTTGCACAGAACAAAACCTACCCCCTCTGATGAGCTCTTACACCAAGTCATGTGGGGGTTTGGTTTTTGACCAGCCATCTTGAATAGTGTTCATTCTTAAGTGTTGTCTCATTTTGTATCCTCAAAGGCAAGTTTGTACTGAGAAATCTAGGTTACCTCTGCCTGCTTTCCCACTGTGCTTTCAACAGACCTACCCTAACTAACCCTGACTAATGCCCAGAGGCACTCTCAGCAAGACCGACGAAAGCTCATATCAACAGCAGTGCTCTCTACCCACTAAAAGTATGTGACTGGCATTATGTCTCTAATACCTCAATAGAAATCATTTATTGATATTATCCTGAACTTCAATAGCTTGAACTTGATGAACTTGTCTCATGGAATTGGGCATTTTCAGCTCTATACTGACAAAAGGTGAAAGTTCACCTCAGTCAATATATTTTTTGAACAATGACAGAGAGAAGTATGTTTTGTGTACTAGGACCCTGTAATAGTTCCAATCCAGCTCAAGGGTCTACTGAATATAACCATACAGGTATACTGCAAAGCACATCAGTGACTAATTTGCTGATGATGGCATAACTATTGGGCTAATTAACAACAATGGTGTGGCGGAAGAGTGGCGGCACAACAACCTGGCTCTGAGTATCAACAAAGTGAAAGCTCGTTATTGGCTTCAGGAGGCACAGAGGGAGTCACACACACCGATCAGTGTTGATGAGGCACGCGTTGAAACTGATTGCTGCTTCAGATTCCAACAGGGCTCACAATTCTGCTTCCAAAACACTGAAGACAACACAACAATAGCTACACTTACTGAGCTGAAAAGAAAGAGCACAAATAAACAGACACTACTGAGCAACCATCACAACGCAACACTGGGTGCTGGATATACAAAGCTAGTTATGCCTGGTTTAATGGGTAATTAGGCTGCATTCGACCCGAGCAATGTGCATATTATGTATGAAGCTTGCATACAGGCCAAAACGTGCAGTTTATGTGCCAAGTCAAGAGGCTATCACTCTTGATTTATACTATAGACCCCTTTCACATGATGTCACCGCGCCGCGAGATTTTGTTAGGTGCCATATCGGAAGACCAAGTACATGCACTCACAATATAAAACAAAGTATGAGCGAGAGTAAAGTGACACGATGGCTGATAATTCTGGTTATGTGAGTACATTACCAGCTGCAGAAAGGGCACGGTATGTGGAGAAACTGGCTGTGATTGATGGGTTTGACCCATATGATAAGACTCGCGGCAAGGGAGAATGGAAACATAAGGAGGACCTGACACCAATTCTGCCATCTGTTTGCTACCCAGACATTGTAAACTATTTGTTGTTTACACCCAGTGCCTACACTCAGTGTTCGAACTATGCCGATATTTTTTGGGGGGTCCCTTTTTTTCCCTTGGGGTGGGGTGCTTGCGCTTGTCTCGGAGCGCGGATCTCCAAACACATGAGAAGCCTTGCGTTTGTCTCGGAGCGCGGATCTCCAAACACATGAGAAGCCTATCTTACACACATATCACGCGGACTCCACACACGCATCACGTCTGAAGTCATAACTCATCAGGGGAAATCGTGTCCACATTGGCATAAAACAACCTCGCGTCAACAATGATACCACACGCAAGAAAAAAAAAAACAGTCAGGCTACTCAACAACCAACCTGGCAGCAGCGAGCAAGCCCCAAACCATCCTAAATTATTATTATTATTAAATTGTAGAAGTCTGGGAGGCTTGCTCCTCATACAGTTATCAACTTGGGGCCAATTTAGCATGTTTTAAATCTGAATTTATTGCGTTTGCTTACCTCAAAGTGTCCGCAGATCATGCACAGACTTATCCATTATATCCACAGTTTTTTGCCAAGTCTCACACAGGTTTCTTTCAAGTCTACTGTTGGGCCAATAAATCATAAATAAAACAGCGCAGATTTGTTTGTTTAAGTCGTTTGCCACTCCACTTTATTCTCGTGGGTTCACATACCGCTGCCGTTATTTCCCCCTAATCATGAGTTTGTTGGTCTTCCAATATGGCGCAGGGTCTGTTTACTTCCGGTTTCGGGTGACGTCAGTGAAAGGGGTCTATAGTAGCGCACTAGTAGTATCTAGTGAATTTTGGAGCCACCCCATAATAGACAGTTGAGTGTCAACAAGACATGAATGAACTTGAACAATCTATCTGTGTATACCAATTTTCATAAAAATGGCTCATCTAAAATCCAGCACTCCCAGAACAGACAACTAACCTAACAAAAATTCAATACAAATCCCTTAGTTGGTGGAATTAAATATCTCTGACATAATACTGACACCTTACTGTTTAATATGCATCATTTGTAAACAGACTTTTCAGATGCACAAATAAATTTGAATCACCATTTCATTGAAATCTGATCCCGTTATTAAAATAAAAATAATAACCACATCTTTTTTTTTTGCTGTTGTTTTATCTTTTTATTTTTATTTTTTAGGAAATTCAACTCTGTTCAGTACAGTAGTGTGATTCCTATCTCCATCATCAGTATGAAAGACAAACACAGAAGAGGTAATATTACTGACTTTCTTGTCCACTGCTCCTCCCACTCATAAACAAAATGCTCAAGCATGAGGCACAGATATCACTCACAGATATGTAATATTGGATCATTTTCCTCAATAAGTAAATGACCAAGTATAATATTTTTGTCTTATTTGTTAAACTGGGTTCTCTTTTTCTACTTTTAGGACTTGTGTGAAAATCTGATGATGTTTTGGGTCATATGTATGCAGAAATATAGAAAATTCTAAAGGGTTCACAAACTTTCAAGCACCACTGTGTGTGTATATATATATATATATATATATATATATATATATATACTTGGTCTCTGCAATGTATGACCCTGTGAATGACCCAGTACTGATTTAGCTCAATGTACTGAATTTTGGACAATTAGCAGACATTTTTGCATATGATTTTGTCTGCTTACCAAAAACAAAGGGTCAAATAACACTACGTATGATCCTCTGAGCTTTATTAGGCTTAGGAATGTGATGTCATGATACATTCTCTTATTAGTGATCCACGATTGGCCAATCTAGCCAATAAATATGTTTTCATAAAAAATGTTGTATGTTTTGAGTTTTCATAACGGTAGGATGCTATTGCTGTGTTCGAAATTGCCACAGCAGCACAAACAAAGGGGTGGACAAGCACGTTTGTTTGTGGACAAACAAAGCAGTGGGGTTTTACAGTGAGAAACACTAGGGAAGCAGTTCAAGCAAAGTTTCAGAGGTAATTTAGGAGAATGGTTTTCCATACACTATATTCTCATTTTCCATCTTCCAGTGGATATCACATGAACAACTTAAATTCATTCAGGCTGTAATGGCTGGGCTGTGTATAGTCTACCAAATAACCAAAATGCATTTTGATTGATAGCGGAGCTCCCGCACGGGCCTGAGCGAAGCACCATAGCTAAGAAAAAATGGTAAACCCATCGACTCGATTTTTTGTGGTTTGTCCATGTATGTGTACGTGCCTAGTGGTCAGTGTTAGTAATTACCAGTCATACACACCGCCTAGTGGTCAGTGTTCGTAATTACCAGTCATACACACCACCTCGTGGCCAGTGTTAGTAATTACCAGTCATACACACCGCCTCGTGGCCAATCTTAGTAATTACCAGTCATACACACCACCTAGTGGTCAGTGTTCGTAATTACCAGTCATACACACCGCCTCGTGGCCAGTGTTAGTAATTACCATTCATACACACAGGCTAGTGGCCAGTGCTAGCCATCATTATCTCTAGCCGCTTTATCCTTCTACAGGGTCGCAGGCAAGCTGGAGCCTATCCCAGCTGACTACGGGCGAAAGGCGGGGTACACCCTGGACAAGTCGCCAGGTCATCACAGGGCTGACACATAGACACAGACAACCATTCACACTCACATTCACACCTACGCTCAATTTAGAGTCACCAGTTAACCTAACCTGCATGTCTTTGGACTGTGGGGGAAACCGGAGCACCCGGAGGAAACCCACGCGGACACGGGGAGAACATGCAAACTCCACACAGAAAGGCCCTTGCTGGCCCCGGGGCTCGAACCCAGGACCTTCTTGCTGTGAGGCGACAGCGCTAACCACTACACCACCGTGCCGCCCGCCAGTGCTAGCCATTTAAAGAAATAAAACAAAAGAGACTGGCTATGATATAAAAAAATTCTACAACCCAGAAAACAGATGGGAGCTCCGCTTTTAGGCAGTGCCTAAATCCATATATTAGATTAGTACTAGAACTAGTAGTTTTAAAGAAAACAAAAAAAATTTATGTCCTCGTCTCATCAGTACATGGTATCAGGACCCCGTACAGTGCATTTCTTTGTACAACTGGGACAGTATTAAGTGAAATTACATTTTAATATTTCTTTGATATCCCATATAATACTCTGTTGGGTTTGCTATGTAAAAGTCTCGTCTCGTCTCGTCTTCTTCCGCTTATCCGGGGCCGGGTCGCGGAGGCAGTAGTCTGAGCATGGAAGCCCATAATTTCCCTTTCCCCAGACACCTTGGCCAGCTCCTCGGGAAGAACACTGAGGCATTCCCAGGCCAGCTGAGAGACATAGTCCCTCCAGCGTGTCCTGGGTCTTCCCTGGGGCCTCCTCCCGGGGGGACATGCCTGGAACACCTCCCCAGGGAGGCGTCCAGGAGGCATCTGAAAGAGATGCCCGAGCCACCTCAGCTGATTCCTGTCGATGTGGAGGAGCAGCGGCTCTACTCCGAACTCCTCCCGAGTGACTGTGCTTCTCACCCTATCTCTAAGGGAGCGCCCAGCCACCCTGCGAAGGAAACTCATTTCGGCCGCTTGTATCCGCGATCTTGTTCTTTCGGTCATTACCCAAAGCTCATGACCATAGGTGAGAGTCGGAACATAGATGGACCGGTAAATCAAGAGCTTCGCCTTTTGGCTCAGCTCCTTCTTCACCACGATGGACTGGTAAAGCGACCGCATCACTGCAGAGGCCGCACCGATCCACCTGTCGATCTCACGCTCTATCCTTCCCTCACTCGTGAACAAGATCCCGAGATACTTAAACTTCTCCACTTGAGGCAGGACTTCTCCACCAACCTGGAGAGGGCAAGCCACCCTTTTCTGGTCGAGAACCATGGCCTCTTACTTGGAGGTGCTGATTCTCATCCCAGCTGCTTTATACTTGACTGCAAACCACCCCAGTGCATGCTGAAGGTCCTGGTTTGAAGAAGCCAACAGGACAACATCATCCGCAAAAAGCAGAGATGAAATCCTGTGGTTCCCAAACAGGATTCCTTCTGGCCCCTGGCTGCGCCTAGAAATTCTGTCCATAAAGATTATGAACAGAACCGGTGACAAAGGGCAGCCCTGCCGGAGTCCAACATGCACTGGGAACAGGTCTGACTTACTGCCGGCAATGCGAACCAGACTCCTGCTCCGTTCGTACAGGGACCGGACAGCCCTTAGTGAAGAGCCCCGAACCCCATACTCCCGAAGCACCCCCCACAGAATACCACGAGGGACACGGTCGAATGCCTTCTCCAAATCCACAAAGCACATGTGGACTGGTTGGGCAAACTCCCATGAACCCTCGAGCACCCTATGAAGGGTATAGAGCTGGTCCAGTGTTCTGCGACCAGGAAGAAAACCGCATTGCTCCTCCTGGATCCGAGGTTCGACTATTGGCCGAATTCTCCTCTCCAGTACCCTGGAGTAAACCTTCCCTGGGAGGCTGAGAAGTGTGATTCCCCTATAATTGGAGCACACTCTCCGGTCCCCTTTCTTAAAAAGAGGGACCACCACCCCAGTCTGCCACTCCAGAGGCACTGTCCCCAACCGCCACGCGATGTTGCAGAGGCGTGTCAGCCAAGTCAGCCCCACAACATCCAGAGACTTGAGATACTTGGGGCGGATCTCATCCACCCCTGGTGCCCTGCCACCAAGGAGCTTGCTGACCACCTCAGTGACTTCAGCTTGGGTAATGGACGAGTCGACCTCTGAGTCATCAGCCTCCACTTCCTCAATGGAAGACGTGACAGTGGGATTGAGGAGATCCTCGAAGTATTCCTTCCACCGCCCGACAATGTCCACAGTTGACGTCAACAGCTCCCCACCCGCACTGTAAACAGTGTTGGCAGAGTACTGCTTCCCCCTCCTGAGGCGCCGGACGGTTTGCCAGAATTTCTTCGAGGCCGACCGATAGTCCTCCTCCATGGCCTCACCGAACTCCTCCCAGTTCCAAGTTTTTGTCTCCGCAACTGCCCGAGCTGCGGCACGCCTGGCCTGCCAATACCCATCAGCTGCCTCGGGAGTCCCGGAGGCCAACATGGCCCAATAAGGCTCCTTCTTCAGCTTGATGGCATCCCTTACTTCCGGTGTCCACCAGCGGGTTTGGGGATTGCCGCCATGACAGGCACCGGAGGCCTTGCAGCCACAGCTCCGAACAGCTGTGTCGACAATGGAGGCAGAGAACATGGTCCACTCAGACTCAATGTCCCCCGCCTCCCTCAGAAGCTGGGAGAAGCTCTCCCAGAGGTGGGAGTTCAAATCAAAATCAAATCAAGTTTATTTGTACAGCGCTTTTAACAATAAACATTGTCGCAAAGCAGCTTTACAGAATTTGAACGACTTAAAACATGAGCTAATTTTATCCCTAATCTATCCCCAATGAGCAAGCCTGTGGCGACGGTGGCAAGGAAAAACTCCCTCAGACGACATGAGGAAGAAACCTTGAGAGGAACCAGACTCAAAAGGGAACCCATCCTCATTTGGGCAACAACAGACAGCCTGACTATAATATTAACAGTTTTAACAGGTATAACCCTCAACTGACCTCATGGGGCCGTCCTTCACAGGAGTGGGGCGATAAAACTCCGACCAGACACAGGGCACCAGGACGGACCAAGCAGGTCTGAGGAGCAGAAGAGGCCAGCATCCCAACCCCAGGATCAACATGCAACTCAGAGGGACAGATGGGGGGGGGGGGGGGGGGGGAGTTAAAGACCTCCCCGACAGAGTGCTCGGCCAGACGTTCCCAGCAGACCTGCCAGGTCTGTCCGGCTTCCTCTTCCGCCAGCGGATCCAACTCACCATCAGGTGGTGATCAGTTGACAGCTCAGCCCATCTCTTCACCTGAGTGTCCAAGACATAGGGCCGGAGATCAGATGAAACGACAACAAAGTTGATCATCGACCTCCGACCTAAGGTGTCCTGGTGCTACGTGCACTTATGGACACCCCTATGCTCGAACATGGTGTTCGTTATGGACAAACCGTGACTAGCACAGAAGTCCAATACCAAAACACCACTTGGGTTCAGATCAGGGAGGCCGTTCCTCCCAATCACGCCCCTCCTGGTGTCACTGTCATCGCCCACGTGAGCATTGAAGACCCCAGTAGAACAATGGAGTCCCCAGTCTGAGCACCTCTCAGTACCTCTCCCAGGGACTCCAAGAAGACCGGATACTCTATACTGCTATTCGGCACAAACAACAGCAAGAGCCCTCTCCCTGAGCCTAAGGCGCAGAGAGGCGACCCTCTTGTTCACTGGGGTAAACTCCAACACATGGCGGCTGAGCTGGGGAGCTATAAGCAAGCCCACATCAGCCCGCCGCTGTTCACCATGGGCGACTCCAGAGAAGTGGAGAGTCCAGCCCTTCTCGAGGAGCTGGGTTCCGGAGCCCAAACTGTGCATGGAGGTGAGCCCGACTATCTCTAGCCGGTACCTCTCAACCTCCCACACAAGCTCAGGCTCTTTCCCCCCCAGCGAAGTGACATTCCATGTCCCAACAGCTAGCCGCTGTGTTCGCATCGAGGCCCCTCCCTTCGACTGCTGCCGAATCCACACTGCACCAGCCCCCTACGGCTACCTCTGTGGGTGGTGAACCCACAGGAGGTTGGGCCCACGTCACCGCTTCGGGCTGAGCCCGGCCGGGCCCTGTGGGCAAAGGCCCGGCCACCAAGCGCTCACATACGAGCCCCAACTCCGGGCCTGGCTCCAGGGTGGGGCCCCGGCTGCGTCATACCGGCCGACGTCACGGTCCTTGATTTTATCCATAAGGGTTTTGGTGAACTGCTCTTAGTCTGGCCTGTCACCTAGGACCTGTCAGCCTTGGGAGACCCTAACAGGGGTGTAATGCCCCCCGACAACATAGCTCCTAGGATCATTCAAGCACACAAACCCCTCCACCACAATAAGGTGGCAGTTCTATGTTAGGGTTTTGCTGGGATTTGAACCTGGTTCGCTGGTGTGATAATCCAGCAAACCCCCACTAGGCCACCAGGGGGATGTCTCAAATGCAGAGGCGTGAGGCGGAAGTAGAAAAAGTATCAAAAGTTTTATTTACAATATTTACAGTCCAAAAGAAATAATCCAAAACGCTCAGAAGATGAAGGGAAAAATAAGAAATATCAAAAGTACAAAAGTCAGAACAAAAGCCAAAAAACCAGAAAAGAAAAGGCAAAAATACCAATGCTCAGAAGATCCAAAAAACAGTAAATACTAGGTCCAAAAAGAAAAGCAAAGTGCAAAACCAAAAGGACAAATGCAAGGAACACGGTACAGAGGAAACTGGAGCTAAACATAACAGCACAAAGACTCCGTGACAAGAGAACTGAACTCAGGGGTATAAATACACAAACTAATTAAGGACAGGGCGGGGCAGGAAACAGGCAATAAGACAAAAACAAAACACAGAACACAGTGGTGACCTCTAGAGGCCAAAACAAACATGACCAGAAAAGGAAATAACAGCGGCCTCTAGAGGCCAAAACAGTCCCAGTCCTAACATTCTAGGAGGGGTATGTATGTAAAAGTTCAATTTAAAATATTTCCTCACATGTGAAGATATGGCAGAAGTGAACTTAGTATGCTGGTGTGAATGTTTATTCCCCAAAGGAAAAAGTTTTTCCCATGGCATTTTCCCAACACATTTCTGAGGTCATGTAGCAGTTCTGTCACTAAGTTTAGGTGACAAAGTTTAGGTTAAATCACAGAGGGTTTGTTCTAATTAACAGTTTTATTGGCAAATGAATAAATAACAATATGACTGAATTACATTTAATCCATGTCTGGCAAATATATTTTATTATTTTACTGTTGTATTAGTAGGAAAAGGTCAAGTGTACAGAGTACTGGAGTATACAGATATGTGCTTACTTAAAGCTTAAATATGGTGTATGCTTAACCATAGACACTTATTTTAACTGTTAATGAAACAGTTGTGCTGTGATGAACAATGAGGGCACTGTACATTTAAAGTTAGCCATATATATTGGATTGAATACTGTGTTCTAACATTTTGGCCTGTAGATCTGCAGGTCCTGTACCCATGCACTTTTGCATGAGCTTCTACTCAGTTGCATTTGTAAACTTCTGGTCTACTTCCTTTTAGTTTTGGACTGTTAGGGCTAGTGGCAATAGTAGAACCATATATCAACATTGTTATGATGACTTATAACACGTCATGACGGTATACCTCACCAAACATACAACACTTATAAATAGTGCAAATACAATAATTTATTGAGACTGAGGATCACTAATTTGTGGGAATATTATTTCTTAGTGCCAAGTTACAGAAGCTGCTTAGTACCAGTTCCAGAAGCATGAGTGTTGGACATGTTCCATACCTTAAAGCAGATACACAGAGCCTTTATTTTTAAAAAAATTTCTGAGTGGATAATATCTCCATCCTTGACTTTTGTATGTTGCATAAATGGGAATTTTAAAAAATATATTTTTGAGAGTTAAAATCGACTGCAAAGTTGACATTTGAGCTGCCCCGCTGAGGCAACCAGCCCTGAGTGCGTGACGTCACAGTGGTAACCGGTTTTAAAGCCGATGCCTTTGACAGCTATAGACCATCTCATCTCATCTCATTATCTCTAGCCGCTTTATCCTGTCCTACAGGGTCGCAGGCAAGCTGGAGCCTATCCCAGCTGACTACGGGCGAAAGGCGGGGTACACCCTGGACAAGTCGCCAGGTCATCACAGGGCTGACACATAGACACAGACAACCATTCACACTCACATTCACACCTACGGTCAATTTAGAGTCACCAGTTAACCTAACCTGCATGTCTTTGGACTGTGGGGGAAACCGGAGCACCCGGAGGAAACCCACGCGGACACGGGGAGAACATGCAAACTCCACACAGAAAGGCCCTCGCCGGACCCGGGGTTCGAACCCAGAACCTTCTTGCTGTGAGGCGACAGCGCTAACCACTACACCACCGTGCCGCCCAGCTATAGACCAATGTCATATAAATAAAAATTTATGGTGAAAGTAAGAAATACCATTACCAACTTGTTCAACTAAGACTGATTTGACTTCACTGATTGTGGGTTGACTCAACAGGATAGGTGTTATAACTTATGCAACATACATGTACATGCATGCATTTTCAGTGATAAAACGTAAAATTAAATAATCAGATGAACTGAGACAATCACATTCTGAAGCAAATTAAATAATCTTATACCAGTAAATCAAACACACAATACAAGTTACATGTATTAATCTAAATGCAGGTAAACAGCGTGTATTGTTTTTGTTGTTTTGTATCCAAATAAGAGTCAGACAGAACCTGTCTGTGTTCTCGCTTCTTGAAGGCCAATCTTGTGACCAATTGTTTTGAAACAATCTGACTTTCAGTTGTTCATTCAGTTCTCCGTTCATTCACTTCTTCCATATAAGGGAGAGATGACAGCATACCTGTCAACTTTGAGGTTTGAAAAAAGGGATATTTCCCAGATTTTTAACTCAAAATAAGGGAAAATTTCGGAAAGTCATACCCTTCACCAAAAGTGGGTGTGTAGTTGAATGGGGGGCAATTTTCTATCTAGTATTTGTGATTTCCTGTACTCTGGTGCATGTTGGTGATAGCCAAGACCCAAACTCAATATGCTTATGGTTTATAGAGTGCATTTGTGAATAAACTATACATTTGTTTTTATTTGCTTTCAGTGGTACCAGTTATTTCCCAAATTAAGGGCTAAAATACGTATCTTATGTTAAAATAAGAAAGGTCATTATATAACCAGTCAATAAATTCAATTCCATTGCAATTTATTATGGTTTTACCATAGTCATGGCCTCGGAACAATAGATAGATAGATAGATAGATAGATAGATAGATAGATAGATAGATAGATAGATAGATAGATAGAGTAATAAAGAGATAAAGAGTAACATAAGATATTAAACCAAGAGTGATTTAAAATGGGTAAGTTTCAGATAGAAAATAAAATAGACAATGAGTGGATAAAACAGTTAATACACCAATTAGTTTACACTAGGCTATTTATGAGGTCTTAGCCAGGACATACTTAATGTAAACATGTGTAGCTTACCTTTGATTATTTGGGAGGCTTTCGTTTTCCCCATGGAAAATTTCTTTGCGATGGAAGAGTCTGGGAACATTCTAGCCACGCACTTGTTGAAATCATCAAAGAAAGAGAGGCTAATGTTTTTCTTAGCTATTAGCATCACCATCTTCACCTTAGACCTAATCAGTGTTGCCAGATACTGCTGACGTTTTCCAGCCCAAAATATGTTCAAAACCCGCCAAAATGCACTTGAAACCGCCCAACTTGGGTGGGAAACCGACCAATCTGGCAACACTGGACCTAATCACTTGTTCAGCCTCGCCTCCGGACGGAGTTCTGTAATTACTGATGCCTGAGAGGGCGGGGGACGTGAATTCATGGCCCGACTTCCTGCTGTAAACTCCTGTCAGAGGCGCGTCATGAATTCTGGACCTACCAACTTTTTTATATTGTGAAAATACGGTACTTTTATATAATGTGAAAATATGGGATATTTTCAGGAAAATAAAAAAACGGGAAGACAGCGGGAAATAAGTCAAAATAAGGGATTTCCCGGGAAAAACGGGAGGGTTGACAGGTATGGATGGCAGCAATATCCAACGCAGAAATAAGACAGCTGGTCCACTCATTCTCCATTTTCTCCATTACTGAGTACTCCGCCATTACTGCTCGACCCAGGAAATTATTAAAACCTGAGATGGAACGGGATGTCACCGGTTTTAGCAACAACTGCGGGGAGGTCACTGCCCAAGCAATATGTCCCATCCCATTCCGTCCTGGGTTTTACCAACAACCCTCGGCTCACACTCTGGGAGAACTGGTGCAACTGAACTAACTTTCCTTTTAAAAAAACAATAATAAAATAAATACTTTCCTTTTCTTTTCTTTAATTGTTGGTACTGCACCCTCTTTCAATATGGGCTTATAGCCAACGCTCCTCAACAGATCAGAGGTCTCGTACGAGTCTTCAGTAAAATGTGCAGAGCAGAGGAGAGACCACTTCATAGGCACCCAATGTGCCCGTGAACTTTTGCAAAACATGTCCAAATCTTTGCAGTTTGAACATTCTTGGGCCATGAATGCAACATAAATACACCTTCTGTCATGTTGCTGCACTGGCCAGCAACACATCTACGTGGCATGGTGATAAATTAGCTCAAAATGGAGGATCGGAGTTGCAGTCAGCTCTGTGTTTTAGTATAGCGGAAATGGCGATGAGACCGATAGACTTCCTGTTGTGACGTTACGGACATCAACGTCATTCACTCAGACCACTACCTATATGAATCACTTTAATCATAAAAATTATGATATTAGATTTATTGTTAATGCTTAAAACTATTCCTGTGCCATTCTTAAGGTCTCAAGGTATTTATAAATGAAAGTGAGGCCATGGCTCTGCGTATATGCTTTAAGAAAAGGTTTGACTAGTTTGTGCATGCTCAGCAAGCTCATGAGTGCAGAAAGCAAGCCTTTAACGTAAAAGTTATTATTAAAAAACTGTTTACAGTGCAAGATAAGGTGTTTCTACCTATAGGTTTTACATCATAATAAGAAAAACTTTCAGCTTGCCTGTATATAACCAGGGCGGCATGGTGGTGTAAGTGGTTAGTACTGTCGCCTCACAGCAAGAAGGTTCTAGGTTTGAGTTTGCATGTTCTCCCCGTGTCTGTGTGGGTTTCCCCCGGGTGCTCTGGTTTCCCCCACAGTCCAAAGACATGCAGGTTAGGCTAATTGGTGGCTCTAAATTGACCGTAGGTGTGAATGTGAGTGTGAATGGTTGTTTGTCTCTCTGTGTCAGCCCTGTGATGACCTGGTGACTTGTGCAGGGTGTACCCCATCTCTCGCCCATAGTCAGCTGGGATAGGCTCCAGCTTGCCCACGACTCTGCACAGGATAAGCAGTTACAGAAAATGGATAGATAGATGGATGTACAACCCCGATTCCAAAAAAGTTGGGACAAAGTACAAATTGTAAATAAAAACGGAATGCAATAATTTACAAATCTCAAAAACTGATATTGTATTCACAGTAGAACATAGACAACATATCAAATGTCAAAAGTGAGACATTTTGAAATTTCATGCCAAATATTGGCTCATTTGAAATTTCATGACAGCAACACATCTCAAAAAAGTTGGGACAGGGTCAGTAAGAGGCTGGAAAAGTTAAAGGTACAAAAAAGGAACAGCTGGAGGACCAAATTGCAACTCATTAGGTCAACTGGCAATCGGTCATTAACATGACTGGGTATAAAAAGAGCATCTTGGAGTGGCAGCGGCTCTCAGAAGTAAAGATGGGAAGAGGATCACCAGTCCCCCTAATTCTGCGCCGACAAATAGTGGAGCAATATCAGAAAGGAGTTCGACAGTGTAAAATTGCAAAGAGTTTGAACATATCATCATCTACAGTGCATAATATCATCAAAAGATTCAGAGAACCTGGAAGAATCTCTGTGCGTAAGGGTCAAGGCCAGAAAACCATACTGGGTGCCCGTGATCTTCGGGCCCTTAGACGGCACTGCATCACATACAGGCATGCTTCTGTATTGGAAATCACAAAATGGGCTCAGGAATATTTCCAGAGAACATTATCTGTGAACACAATTCACCGTACCATCCGCCGTTGCCAGGTAAAACTCTATAGTTCAAAGAAGAAGCCGTATCTAAACATGATCCAGAAGCGCAGACGTCTTCTCTGGGCCAAGGCTCATTTAAAATGGACTGTGGCAAAGTGGAAAACTGTTCTGTGGTCAGACAAATTAAAATGTGAAGTTCTTTATGGAAATCAGGGACGCCGTGTCATTCGGACTAAATAGAAGAAGGACGACCCAAGTTGTTATCAGCACTCAGTTCAGAAGCCTGCATCTCTGATGGTATGGGGTTGCATTAGTGCGTGTGGCATGGGAAGCTTACACATCTGGAAAGACATCATCAATACTGAAAGGTATATCCAGGTTCTAGAGTAACATATGCTCCCATCCAGATGACGTCTCTTTCAGGGAAGACCTTGCATTTTCCAACATGACAATGCCAAACCATATAATGCATCAATTACAGCATCATGGCTGCGTAGAAGAAGGGTCCAGGGTACTGAACTGGCCAGCCTGCAGTTCAGATCTTTCACCCATAGAAAACATTTGCCGCATCATAAAATGGAAGATATGACAAAAAAGACCTAAGACAGTTGAGCAACTAGAATCCTACATTAGACAAGAATGGGTTAACATTCCTATCCCTAAACTTGAGCAACTTGTCTCCTCAGTCCCCAGACGTTTACAGACTGTTGTAAAGAGAAAAGGGGATGTCTCACAGTGGTAAACATGGCCTTGTCCCAACTTTTTTGAGATGTGTTGTTGTCATGAAATTTAAAATCACCTAATTTTTCTCTTTAAATGATACATTTTCTCAGTTTAAACATTTGATCTGTAATCTATGTTCTATTCTGAATAAAATATGGAATTTTGAAACTTCCACATCATTGCATTCCGTTTTTATTTACAATTTGTACTTTGTCCCAACTTTTTTGGAATTGTATATAATTAATGTATAGATGGAGCAGTGGCACTAGCAAGTGTGTGTCTGACCCCTTATGAGCCTCCTGGTAAGTTTGAGTCATTCCTAGGCCCATAATTGTTAGGGTTTTGCTGGGAGTCGAACCTGGTTCGTTGGTGTGATGATCCAACAAACCCCCACTAGGCCACCAGGGGAATGACTCAAATGCAGAGGCGTGAGGCGGAAGTAGAAAAAGTAACAAAAGGTTTATTTATACTATGTACACTATATACAATCCAGGGCAAAACAAAAAAAACAAAAACAGAGTATAATTCAAAAAGAAAAAGGCAAAAATGCAAAAGCTCAGAAGATCCACAAAACACAGTACAAAGGAAACTGGAGATAAACATAACAGCACAAAGACTCCGTGACAAGAGGACTGAACTCAGGGGTATAAATACACAAACTAATTAAGGACACAGGTGAAGATAATTAGGACTAAACAGGCAATTAACAAAAACACAAAACACAGGAACAGTGGCGGCCTCTAGAGGCCAAAATAAACATGACACAAAAAGGAAATAACAGCGGCCTCTAGAGGCCAAAACAGTCCAAGTCCTAACAGGACCCCCCCCCCCCTCTAGGAGCGTCTCCTGACGTTCTCAGGGCGATCCGGATGGGCCGAATGGAAGTCCCGACACAGTTCTTTATCTAGGACATCCCGAGCAGGAACCCAGCAGCGCTCCTCAGGACCATAGCCCTCCCAGTCCACCAGATATTGCAACCCGCCGCGGACCCGGCGGGAGTCAAGCAGGCGATGCACAGTGAACACAGTCTGCCCCTGGAAGATGCGGGGGGGGTGGGGGGTTCCTAGGGGCAGGGGCATACGTAGACGTCAGTACAGGCCGCAACAGGGAAACATGGAAAGTGGGGTTGATCCTCAGAGTCCGGGGCAACTGGAGCCGGTAGGAGACAGGGTTCACCCTGCGCACCACCTTGAAGGGGCCAATGTAGCGAGGAGCAAGCTTGCGGTTCTCCACCCGCAGCGGAAGGTCCTTAGTGGACAGCCAAACCCGCTGCCCAGGGCGGAAAGTGTGTGCAGGTCTTCTGTGGTGGTTGGCCTGAGTCTGGTTGGTTCTGGAGGTCTGTATGAGGGTCTTCCTGACCTTGCTCCAGGTCTTGCGACACCGTCTCACATATTGGTTGACTGAGGGCACCCCCGCGTCCTCCTCCTGGTCCGGGAACAGAGGTGGCTGGAACCCGAATTGGCACTGGAATGGCGACAGCTTGGTGGCCGATGACTGCAGGGTGTTGTGGGCGTACTCTGCCCATGGCAGCCAGGTGCTCCATGATGTCGGGTTATCCATAGCCAGGCCTCGCAGGGTGGTTTCCAGGTCCTGGTTGAGCCTCTCCGTCTGACCATTGGACTGTGGGTGAAACCCAGAGGAGAGGCTGGCAGTGGCTCCGATGACCTTGCAGAACCCGTGCCACACTCGGGAGGAGAACTGGGGCCCTCGGTCTGAGACGATGTCCTGTGGAAGACCAAAGACTCGGAAGACATGATTAAATATAAGTTTCGCTGTTTCAAGAGCAGAGGGGAGTTTGCACAGAGGTATGAAGCGGCAGGCCTTGGAGAATCTGTCAACAATGACCAAAATGACCATGTTACCTTGTGACTCAGGGAGACCCGTGATGAAGTCGACTGCCACGTGGGACCAGGGACGCCGGGGAATGGTCAGAGGATGCAGGAGACCCTGGGGACGCTGTCGTGGGTTCTTGGTTCTGGTGCAAACCTCACAGGACAGGACAAATGACCTTACTTCCTGCTCCATGTTAGGCCACCAGAAGCGTCTTTTCAGGAAGTCCAGGGTCCTCCGAGCTCCCGGGTGGGCGGTGAGAGGGGAAGAGTGACCCCACTGGAGAACCTTGGCCCGGGCTTGATGTGGGACGTACAAGAGGCCCGGTGGCCCCGTCCCAGGACCGGGGTCCTGGCGTTGGGCTCGTCGAACAGCCTCCTCAATACCCCAGTGGACAGGGGCCACAATCCGGGACACCGGGATAATAGGCCCGACTTCATTCTCCCTGTTAGTGGCAGAGAACAGCCTGGACAGTGCGTCAGGTTTGGTGTTCTTGGAGCCGGGACGGTACGAGAGGGTGAAGTCAAACCGACTGAAAAACAGGGCCCACCTAGCCTGTCGAGGGTTCAGTCTCTTGGCTTGCTGGAGGTACTCCAGGTTCTTGTGATCAGTCCAAACCAGGAATGGATGTTGCGCTCCCTCCAGCCAGTGCCTCCACTCCTCAAGGGCCAGTTTGACCGCTAACAGTTCTCGATCCCCCACATCGTACCGGGACTCCGCAGGATTCAGGCGGTGGGAGAAGTAAGCGCAGGGGTGCAGCTTTCCTTCCGAACGTTGAGAGAGTACCGCGCCGACACCACTGTCCGAGGCGTCCACCTCCACGATGAATGGTTGGGAGGTGTCCGGAAGGACCAGAATGGGTGCCGTGCAGAAGCGGGCCTTGAGGTCTTTGAATGCCTTTTCTGCCTGAGGAGACCAGCCATAAGATCCACCTGTCCCTTTGGTGAGGTCTGACATGGGTGCTGCCACAGAACTGAAGTTCCTGATGAACTTGCGGTAGAAGTTAGCGAATCCTAAGAACCGCTGAACCTCCTTAACGGACTTGGGAGTAGGCCAGTCCCGGACGGCCAGGGTCTTGGCAGGGTCCATTTCACAACCTGGCTTGTTACCCAGTCTATGCGAGGGTTGTGGCGAGTAAGCCAAGGAAGGCCTAGAATAACTGGGAACTCAGGTGAAGGAATCAGGTGCAGGGATATTTCTTCCTTGTGACCTTGAGACTGGAGGAAGACTGGAGAAGTAACTTGAGTGACTCTTCCATCACCTAACGCTTGGCCATCGAGGGCAGACACAGACAGAGGGACTTCAAGAGGTGCAGTAGGTATATTGATGCTTTGGGCGAAGTGAATATCCATAAAGTTCCCAGCCGCCCCTGAGTCTATCAAAGCTTGACAAGAGTGGACAGACTCACCCCAGGAGATGGAGACCGGGATGTAGATTCCTTGGCCAGGGAGTCCGGGAGAGAGGGTAGGCCCCGTCACAACCCTCCCTCGGCTGGACGGGGCGGTCCTTTTCCCAAGAGTTCGGGACATGATGCTCGGAAGTGACCAGGCTTGCCACAGTAGATGCAGCACTTGTCCCTCCTTCTGCGCTCCCTCTCAGATGCGGAGAGGCGAGTACGACCCACTTGCATGGGTTCTGGACAGTCACTGAAGGAGGTAGACGGTCTCCAGGTAGAGGTAGGGAGGCTGGGGGGGCTCAAGGCTTGGTGGCGTTCTCTCATCCTGTTGTCCAGACGAATAGCATGTGAGATGAGGGTTTCGAGGTCACTTGGGCATCCAATAGAGGCCAGACCGTCCTTGATGGGGTCAGACAGACCATGGTGGAAGGCTGACACCAGGGCAGTCTCGTTCCATCCACTTACTGCTGCGAGTGTTCGGAACGAGATGGCGTAATCTGCGACGCTTCCTCCTTGCCGGATGGACATGAGCTTTCGGGCTGCGTCGGTACTGATGTCTGCCTGATCGAAGACCTGAAGCATCTCTTCAGAAAACAGCTGGAAATCAAAGCACTCAGGTCCCTGTCTTTGCCAGATAGCAGTAGCCCAGGCTCGCGCCTTACCAGCTAATAAGGTGATCACAAAGGCAATCTTGCGGCGATCCGTAGTGTAGGTGGTAGGCTGAAGCTCAAAGGTGAGTTGACACTGGGTAAGGAACTCTCGGCACTCACTGTGCTTGCCGTCATACCTCTGTGGTGCAGGAAGGCTGGGTTCACGAGGTGAAGAAGGCAGCATGGCAGGAGGCACTGGAGCAGGAGTGGGAGCTGGATCAGGAACTGGATCAGGAGCAGGAGATGCAGGCAGAGATGTCAGCTGTGCCAGGGTTTTCCCAATTTGCTGAAGCAGTTCCTCGTGGCGAGCAAGGGCCTCACGTTGGCTGGTGAGCGTACGTCCATGAGCGTCCATGGTCGCTCCGAAGCGTGTCAAAGCTGCCATAATTCCCTGAAGGTTGGCCGGGTAGACAGTTGAAGCAGCCTCTGCTGAGTCGGTCATGACGGAGTCTTTCTGTTAGGGTTTTGCTGGGATTCGGACCTGGTTCGTTGGTGTGATGATCCAGCAAACCCCCACTAGGCCACCAGGGGAATGACTCAAATGCAGAGGCGTGAGGCGGAAGTAGAAAAAGTAACAAAAGGTTTATTTATACTATGTACACTATATACAATCCAGGGCAAAACAAAAAAAACAAAAACAAAGAGTATAATTCAAAAAGAAAAAGGCAAAAATGCAAAAGCTCAGAAGATCCACAAAACACAGTACAAAGGAAACTGGAGATAAACATAACAGCACAAAGACTCCGTGACAAGAGGACTGAACTCAGGGGTATAAATACACAAACTAATTAAGGACACAGGTGAAGATAATTAGGACTAAACAGGCAATTAACAAAAACACAAAACACAGGAACAGTGGCGGCCTCTAGAGGCCAAAATAAACATGACACAAAAAGGAAATAACAGCGGCCTCTAGAGGCCAAAACAGTCCAAGTCCTAACAATAATTGCACATTTGGAATATCAGGTCTGGTTTGATTGGCAATGGGTAAGAGGACCAAACAGTAATGTCATTAACAACTAAAACCATGGTCTGCTCATCAAGAGTTGAGCTATCAACAATACTGTTTGCAGAATTTCAATGTGCTGCAGTGGCACCTGTAACAGTGATCATGGTGGGAAGGTATAAAGCTGGTCTTTTGACCAATTGTTTATCAACACATCCTTGTTCAAAGCCTTTGTTTCAGCCTTGTTTTTGAACCTCATTAGGCAGTGATTTTTTTAATCTGCTTGCAAATAGTTCTTCTGCTTTACCATAGTTCCAAATTAACTGAACCACCTTCTTGTTGATTTCCAATACCCAGGCTTGCTACATCAAGTCAAGTCAAAGTCCCTCTCACGCCAGAATCTGGGCTTCTCAGGCAGTCTCCTATCCCAGTACTAACCAGCTCTTTAAGGCGTCTGGGTGTGGCGTCGATCTCCGTTTCAAAAGCCCTCAGCCTCTCGCCTATACAGCTGGGGTTACAGTGGGGGGCTAGTCCTCTGATAACTGCCAGAGTTTGACTTCCCCGCTCACATCTGTATTGCAGCATGCCTTGCCAGACGGTAGTAGGTACCATTTTTATAATGGTCTTTGGTATGACCCAACCGCGAGTAGAACTTGGCTTGCTGCATACACTGCCTAAATACACTGACCCAGCAGATACACTGCTTTCAGACACATGAGATGTGCATCTATCCACTTTCAGAGTTTGTTTGCCCACCTCAACATTGTTTAAGATATTGTGCCCCAACAGTTGATGTACAATACCATTGTGGTGTTGCACTCCAGACTATACCATGTGATCCTTTTAGGGTTTCCTAAAATATTGCAGTGTTAGCCACATAGCTGTCATTTCAAGGATGTTGATATGCTGACATTGAGCCTAATTTTTCCATCTTTTTTTCACCTTCAGGTTTTCCATCCTTGCTGGGAAGCATCTGGCGATACTGTTTCCCTCTTTGCATGGATAACACCTTAGGGCATACTTTGAAGGAAAAAGCAAGCTCTGGATAAATGTCTCAGGGTATGTACACAAGCTCTTGTAACCAATACTTACACAGACTTTTGCAATATGACTGACATTTTTTGAGGATTCAGTCAACTCTGACATTTTCTGAGGTGCAACATTTCTAGTTTTACCTCTGAGTTTGCTCCAGTCAGATGTAGAAAGGTTATATATGGGCAGTATGTGGCTAATTGTCATTTTCTGACTGCCATTATTATCAAGACAGCTTCATCAGAAAGGCTTGAATACCCTGGTAGATGAGCTCTATGCATATGAACTGCACAGTCTGCATACATGTCAAATGACTCTTCCCATGATTGACTTTCAGTCCAAGAGCATTTGCATATGAGCTCAGGAGCTCTATTTGGCTTATCAATTGGGACTGTCCATACATCAGCCAGTCATCCAGACAGCAGAGTACCTGATCAGAGATCCAATCGCACAGAACTGATATGTCAATGTGATGAAATGAATAATAAATCAAATACTGCCATCACCCGTGATAAGGCTCAACACATCTCTCTGATGGTGCATATTATAACAATAATAATCAAATAATTTGAGCACTATAATAATCACTTCTTTAACAAGACATTTTATCTTTAACATAACTCTTTAACAGGATAAGAATGGGAAAGAAGACCTAATATGAGCCTTTTATAGGCTGCACATTTTGAGAAACTTTGAGCCATTTTATTCATAGCCCTTCTAGTTTAGGAAATCAAAAATGATTGTATCAGTTGGCTATCTGTGTCTGGAGTTCTCTTATAACATGTAATAAAATATCAATAGCAGTAAAATGTCAGGATGGTAAAATATGTCAAGAATTAATTCACAATATTGCCAAACTATAAGCATCTGACCGTTTGGTATATTGAATCATGAAAGGTGAGCGTGTTAGTGGAAGATAGGCTCCACGTAGTGGCATGTATGGCTGGAGTTTGTGTATGAGGGCAGCAACAAGACGAATTTTGTAGTTTATAAAAGCATAATAAATGCAGCAGCAGGACAATGAATTGAATCATAAGGTTACAGAAACTATATAGATTTCCAGCACCAAAAAGTGGAATCTTCTTGACTTTCATTTTCATCAGTTATACTCTTAGACAGACTAACTGTTATGCTGTTATAATGCATGCTGTTATTCAGTGTAATTGGATTTTAGTGTGTGCTTGTGAATGCTTTTGGCTATGAGAATAGCTGGGGAAAAAAAAGTGGATATAATTCCTTCTGAGTAGATCCCCAGTGGCCAGACACTCTATGCTTTGAACACTAATTCAGTGTGTGCCTTATTTCTACATCCATTCTTTTTATTATAGCCCTTCACATTCTCTGTCCATTTCTCTGCCCCCCTTCCCCTCCCCGCTGACGCTATTGATTTTCAGGATCTTTGAACTTCAAACTCGGCAGCACTCCTCCATATCCCCTGCTATGCTCACAAGCATCTCTCTCCCTCTTTCTGTCTCTCTTTCCTCACATATCTCTGATGACGATGCATATAGAGAGCACAGCTCGGTATGAAATACACCATGTGAAGAACAAAGCAGTAGTGGGAAGCCAATAGGTTCGGAGTAATAAATATAGGCTTGACTAAAAGCCATATGTCACCTTGAATTCAATCATGCTTATTATGCATGCATGGATCAGAAGTACTAAATTCCCTTATTGTTACACTGATTATAATACAGGGGAAATTAGGCTTTCAGCAACATTTAAGAATGACTGAATTTATTTTGTTCCTTTCTTGAACACATAATATAATTTTAAGGTATTTTTCCTTAAGACCACTTCATGTCTTGCTTTTACATACTGCAGAGACTTCAAAGAAAGTCCTTTTCCCATTATGCTTATGAGAGTTGATGCTACTCTTTGCAATAATACAACAAGAAGGCCAGAACATACATTATATAGTAAAAAAAACAAAACAAAACTGTGGATGCCTGACTCTAACACCCATATGTATGTACTTTTTGAACATCCCAGTCCAGTTTAGTCCTGCTTTGCTGTTATAATAACCTCCACTCTTCTGAGAAGACTTTCCACAAGATTTTGGAGCCTGGTTGTGGGGATTTGCTCATTCAGCCACAAGAATATTAGTGAGGTCAGACACTGATGTTGGGTGAGGAGGCCTGGGGTGCAGTCAGCATTCCAGTTCATTATAAATGTGTTCAGTGAGGTTGAGGTCAGGGCTCTGTGCAGGCTGCTCAAGTTCTTCCACAAGAAGCTTGGCAAACCATGTCTTCATGGACCTCACTTTGTGATGCTGGAACATGTTTGGGCCTCTTCGTTAAAGTGAAGTAAACTGTAATGCTATAGCATACAAAGACATCCTATACACCTGTGTGCTTCTAACTCTGTGGGCGTGATGGTCAGGTGTCCACAAACCACTGACTATACAGTGTCCATCTAGTTTTCTATGGCTAAATAATTACAAATGATATGTCAGGCTCACTGTTGTACCATTTTGAGCCAGAGATTGTGCAGAAACCTCTTTACTGGTTTTCAGTGTTTTAGCTTTATTCATGAGAAATGTGAACAGATACTGATACAGGTAAGAAATGTCAGCATCAGGGCTTAGCAAGATTTATTTCCCTTGAGCCATAATCCAGGCCAGTTTTTAGTTTGCTATAGTGGGTGTACCCAGCCCACACATGTCCAATATGTTTTGCCATCACTGGTTATGCTCAAAGTTTTCAGAGCCAAACTAAACATCTTATACAGCACCTTACAGTATCAATATAATAATACAATTTGAACAGGAATCTATTAAATTAAAAAGACTGATCACATCATCTATTTTTTCAGAGAAGTTACTCTGTTTTAGTGATGAGACAAAAACTAAAGGTAGTTGGAAAATACAACAGATTACATGAATTACAACAGATTTATTAAATACATCAAATGTGCAGTTATACAGCTTAGAAAACTGAGCCAATCAAATCTCACTTTGGAAACGCATTAGATGAAACTTGTTTATGAATGAACCAAGAAAGCCAAAATGTATTTGTGGACACATTGTTGCATTCCATACACCAGTTCCCAGTAAGAACCAGCGAATTCTCCAGTAAAAGGACCCTTCCTATTCTTCAGGCGTTTAGCTGGGAAATTGTTAGTCAAACAATGGATATTGGAGCTTGTCTTTCAGTAACATCTCACATAATTAACACTAAGAAACATTCTTACCTTAAATGTTAGGCTTGAGTATTATTCATAGCAATGTGTACATTAGCCATGGTTTCAGTTACAGCAATGCACCATTTGCTCTTTCTTCAAAGGAAGCAACCAACTCACCAAACAAAGACCAGAGCAAATACAGTGGTGCTTGAAAGTTTGTGAACCCTTTAAAATTTTCTATATTTCTGCATAAATATGACCTAAAACATCATCAGATTTTCAATCAAGTCCTAAAAGTAGATAAAAAGAACCCAGTTAAACAAATGAGACAAAAATATTATACTTGGTCATTTATTTATTGAGGACAATGATCCAATATTACATATCTGTGAGTGGCAAAAGTATGTGAACCTTTGCTTTCAGTATCTGGTGTGACCCCCTTGTGCAGCAATAACTGCAACTAAACGTTTCCGGTAACTGTTGATCAGTCCTGCACACCGGCTTGGAGGAATTTTAGCCCATTCCTCCGTACAGAACAGCTTCAACTCTGGGATGTTGGTGGGTTTCCTCACATGAACTGCTCGCTTCAGGTCACTGTGTGTGTTCACTGCTTCAGACAGGTTAAACGCAGAGGATGAATTTCACTGTGCTTAAGTGTGCATGGGACAAATAAAGGCTTCTTCTTCTTCAATACCCAATACAATTATGTGGCATAACTACAGTGACAAAGGAAAAATTGGTAGCTCTGTTATGTTATATTACAGTGGTGCTTGAAAGTTTGTGAACCCTTTAGAATTTTCTATATTTCTGCATAAATATGACCTAAAACTTCATCAGTTTTTCACACAAGTCCTAAAAGTAGATAAAGAGAACCCAGTTAAACAAATGAGACAAAAATATTATACTTGGTAATTTACTTATTGATGAAAATGATCCAATATTACATATCTGTGAGTGACAAAAGTATGTGAACCTCTAGGATTAGCAGTTAATTTGAAGGTGAAATTAGAGTCAGGTGTTTTCAATCAATGGAATGGCAATCAGGTGTGAGTGGGCACCCTGTTTTATTTAAAGAACAGGGATCTATCAAAGTCTGATCTTCACAACACATGTTTGTGGAAGTGTATTATGGCACGAACAAAGGAGGTTTCTGAGGACCTCAGAAAAAGTGTTGTTGATGCTCATCTGGCTGGAAAAGGTTACACAACCATCTCTAAAGAGTTTGGACTCCACCAATCCACAGTCAGACAGATTGTGTACAAATGTAGGAAATTCAAGACCATTGTTACCCTCCCCAGGAGTGGTCAACCAACAAAGATCACTCCAAGAGCAAGGCGTGTAAAAGTCGGCAAGGTCACAAAGGACCCCAGGGTAACTTCTAATCAACTGAAGGCCTCTCTCACATTGGCTAATGTTAATGTTCATGAGTCCGCCATCAGGAGAACACTGAACAACAATGGTGTGCATGGCAGGGTTGCAAGGAGAAAGCCACTGCTCTCCAAAAAGAACACTGAAGCTCGTCTTCAGTTTGCTAAAGATCACATGGACAAGCCAGAAGGCTATTGGAAAAATGTTTTGTGGATGGATGAGACCAAAATAGAAATTTTGGTTTAAATGAGAAGCATTATGTTTGGAGAAAGGAAAACACTGCATTTCAGCATAAGAACCTTATCCCATCTGTGAAACATGGTGGTGGTAGCATCATGGTTTGGGCTTGTTTTGGTGCACCTGGGCCAGGACGGCTTGCCATCATTGATGGAACAATGAATTCTGAATTATACCAGCGAATTCTAAAGGAAAATGTCAGGACATCTGTCCATGAACTGAATCTCAAGAGAAGGTGGGTCATGCAGCAAGACAACAACCCTAAGCACACAAGTCGTTCTCCCAAAGAATGGTTAAAGAAGAATAAAGTTAATGTTTTGGAATGGCCAAGTCAAAGTCCTGACCTTAGTCCAATTGAAATGTTGTGGAAGGACCTGAAGCGAGCAGTTCATGTGAGGAAACCCACCAACATCGCAGAGTTGAAGCTGTTCTGTCCGGAGGAATGGGCTAAAATTCCTCCAAACCAGTCTGCAGGGCTAATCAACAGTTACCGGAAACGTTTAGTTGCAGTTATTGCTGCACAAGGGGCAGTGGCATGCACAGATAGACACGAGGTGCTGCTCAAGCACCTGCCCCTCTGCCCTCTGTCCAAAAAAGTGCCCTTTTGAATTTTTTTTTTTTACAGTTTACTGAGGCCAATGTCGACATGATCTTTTAGAAAAGCCGCGGCATTAAAAGCGTGTGTGAAAATAATGTCCCGATGTGTGCCCCCTCCGCACACACACCGGACCTCTGTCTCTCTTGCTCTGTCATGTGAACAAGCGTGCAATGCATTCAATGTGAGGTTGCAGCAGCATAGCGTCCTGGAAGCCACGGCCTTGTCGTAGCGCAGACAACACATCGGGCAGTCAGTCAGCTCTTCCCCTGCCCCACCAGCCAGGTAACACATGAATCGAGTGAAAATGTATTGTTTGCCCTCTAAGCCCAAGCTGTAATTATTTTGTCATGAAGTAGCCCGTCGCATACAGAAACAACTGCACATATGTATTATATTTTTTGCTAGACCATTTTCAGATTTAGGAAAACAAAAATTTCTTTTTCTATTTTGTTCAACTAGAGATTCCTGGCAAAGTCAAAAAGCCTTGATGTAATAAATTAACATTAAAGGAACAGTCCACCGTACTTCCATAATGAAATATGCTCTTATCTGAATTGAGACGAGCTGCTCCATACCTCTCCAAGCTTTGCACGACCTCCCAGTCAGTCAGACGCAGTCAGATGCGCTGTCACTCCTGTTAGCAATGTAGCTAGGCTCAGTATGGCCAATGGTATTTTTTGGGGCTGTAGTTAGAGGCGACCAAAATCTTCCGCGTTTTTCCTGTTTACATAGGTTTATATGACCAGTGACATGAAACAAGTTCAGTTACACAAATTGAAACGTAGCGATTTTCTATGGTATGGAAAGTCCGCACTATAATGACAGGCGTACTAACACCGTCTGCGCGCTTCGGCAGCACATTGATATCTGAGCTCCGTATCAGTGCGCTGCCGAAGCGCGCAGAAGGTGTTAGTACGCCTGTCATTATAGTGCGGACTTTCCATAGCATAGAAAATCGCTATGTTTCAATTTGTGTAACTGAACTTGTTTCATGTCACTGGTCATATAAACCTATGTAAACAGGAAAAATGCGGAAGAGTTTGGTCGCATCTAACTACAGCCCCAAAAAATACCACTGGCCATGCTGAGCCTAGCTACATTGCTAACAGGAGTGACAGCGCGTCTGACTGCGTCTGACTGACTGGGAGGTCGCACAAAGCTCGGAGAGGTACGGAGCAGCTCGTCTCAATTCAGATAAGAGCATATTTCATTATGGAAGTACGGTGGACTGTTCCTTTAAGTGGTTGTTTTACACCTTTAAAAACTAAAACGGGTCAGTGGCGACCCGAACACAAGAGGAGGGTTAACCCTCCTCTTGTGTTCTGGTCGCCACTGACCCGTTTTAGTTTTTAAAGGTGTAAAACAACCACTTAATGTTAATTTATTACATCAAGGCTTTTTGACTTTGCCAGGAATCTCTAGTTGAACAAAATAGAAAAAGAAATTTTTGTTTTCCTAAATCTGAAAATGGTCTAGCAAAAAATATAATACTTATGTGCAGTTGTTTCTGTATGCAACGGGCTACTTCACGACAAAATAATTACAGCTTGGGCTTAGAGGGCAAACAATACATTTTCACTCAATTCATGTGTTACCTGGCTGGTGGGGCAGGGGAAGAGCTGACTGACTGCCAGTGGCGTGCACAGACATTTTGGGGGGCAAGTGCTCTGGGGGGAAAAAAGGGCACTTTTTTGTGCATGTGGAACACCTTATTATAAAAGTCTGAGATTTAAATCTCAGACTTTTATAATAAGGTGTTCCACATGCGCAAAAAAGTGCCCTTTTTTCCCCCCCAGAGCACTTGCCCCCCAAAATGTCTGTGCACGCCACTGACAAGGGGGTCACACCAGATACTAAAAGCAAAGGTTCACATACTTTTGCCACTCACCGATATGTAATATTGGATCATTTTCCTCAACAAATAAGTGACCAAGTATAATATTTTTGTCTCATTTGTTTAACTGGGTTCTCTTTATCTACTTTTAGGACTTGTGTGAAAATCTGATGTTGTTTTAGGTCATATTTATGCAGAAATATAGAAAATTCTAAAGGGTTCACAAACTTTCAAGCACCACTGTATGTTATGGCTCTGTTATGCATTTATTTGAGATGGTTTGGGACCACTAGTCCTCTTAGAGGTAAAGGTAACTGCAAATCAATACAAAGTTATTCTGACTGATCACTTTTATATGATGAAACTTTTCTATCCTGGTGGGAGTGGTCTCTTCCAGGATTTTAAAATCCCCATCTACAGGGCATAAGAGATCACTGGATGCTTTGATGAGTATGAAAATAATAAATATGCTACGACCTTCACAGTCACCAGGAACTCAGTTCCAGTCAAATCTGTGCTAAGATACATCATAGTAGTTCAAGCAGCTCATGGTGGCCAATACCTTACTATTTAATGGCAAATTAATATTAGGTTAAAATGGAAGCTCTGTTGTATATAATTACACTTAAACAATAATTCAAACTAATTGAAAAATAAATAGTCAAAATAGTTAAATTTTACAGAACATACATCAATCCCTTATTGCAGCATCTTGAGACGCAATGAATCATCAACCTGACAATCACTGAAGCATGTATTGTTGTTGGTACCCACTCCATCTGAGAGAAAGTAAACAAGGACCAAATAGACAGTTGATTCAGTTAAGATGTCTACCATCATCCCCCCTTCTGTTTCCAACCACTCTGGCTTCACCTAAAAAGAGGCACAGTCGGCTATTATCTCACTAATGTATGACTTTGTGGTTGCCATAGTGCCACCACTTCTCACGTCCCTGCAAAGTGCTTTCATGGACCTAATTGGAGAAGCATTCCAATTTACGCTCAGCAGCCCAGCAAGGCAATGGGGAAGATTAAAAATATATCTCTAGTGACGATTATTTTCCTCCCCAGAGTGTCCAAGGGAAAAAATGGGAGAGAGAAAAGAAGACTTTTATTAGTCAGGACTGAGAGTGACAATAAGTGTTCTCTGCATCAGCAGCTCTGGTTTCTGATGGCATCAGTGCAGCTGCGACAATATTACTTACAAGGACTCATTTCTAGTCATGGTCCACAAATATCAATACAAGATGAAGTGATGTGTCTCTCACACACACACACACACACACACACACACACACACACACACACACACACAAATATGCAACAAATAAACTGAAAGTCCAACACAGTCTCTCGATTTTAAATTGGAACTGGAATGTGCAAACTAAAATGAAATATACTGAACGGATCAGGTAATAGTTAGTGGTGAATTTTGCAGGAGCAGCTTTGGTTACACTTTTATTCATAAGAAATGCAGTTCTAGTTGTGAAAAACCCAAACATACTAAATAAATATATAATTATTTTATCAGCAGTTAATATACAATAAGTCAGAAGGGACAAAATAGGGGAACTCTTAGCTGCACTGTAAAAAAAAAAAAAAAGACATGTCTAGGGTATTTACATGAAACACCAGGGTATTTAAATAATATTTCAGTGTCTTCTAGGAAGACATGGGTGTATAGGGAGGATGCAAGAAAACATGTGTGTCTATTATAAAGACACTGGCATCTATCAGTAGACACAAGATATGTCTTCCAGGCATTCCTAAATACCCTAGACATGTCTTCCAAGTATTTTTAAATACCCAAGACATGTCTTCTAAGTGTTACATTTAGGGGTATTTAAATAAGACATGTCTAAGCCCGGGCGGCACGGTGGTGTAGTGGTTAGCGCTGTCACCTCACAGCAAGAAGGTCCGGGTTCGAGCCCTGTGGCTGGCGAGGGCCTTTCTGTGCGGAGTTTGCATGTTCTCCCCGTGTCCGTGTGGGTTTCCTCCGGGTGCTCCGGTTTCCCCCACAGTCCAAAGACATGCAGGTTAGGTTAACTGGTGACTCTAAATTGACCGTAGGTGTGAATGGTTGTCTGTGTCTATGTGTCAGCCCTGTGATGACCTGGCGACTTGTCCAGGGTGTACCCCGCCTTTCGCCCATAGTCAGCTGGGATAGGCTCCAGCTTGCCTGCGACCCTGTAGAAGGATAAAGCAGCTAGAGATAATGAGATGAGATTGAATGAGATGAGATGTCTTCTAAGTGTTACATTTAGGGGTATTTAAATAAGACATGTCTAAGCTCGGGCGGTACGGTGGTGTAGTGGTTAGCGCTGTCACCTCACAGCAAGAAGGTCTGGGTTCTAGCCCTGTGGCTGGCGAGGGCCTTTCTGTGCGGAGTTTGCATGTTCTCCCCGTGTCTGCGTGGGTTTCCTCCGGGTGCTCCGGTTTCCCCCACAGTCCAAAGACATGCAGGTTAGGTTAACTGGTGACTCTAAATTGACCGTAGGTGTGAATGTGAGTGTGAATGGTTGTCTGTGTCTATGTGTCAGTCCTGTGATGACCTGGCGACTTGTACCAGGGTGTACCCCACCTTTCGCCCGTAGTCAGCTGGAATAGGTTCCAGCTTGCCTGCGACCCTGTAGAACAGGATAAAGTGGCTAGAGATGATGAGATGAGATATCTAAGCCCTTTTTATTTACAGTGTGTTCTCTACTGGACAAACATCATTCATTTTCTATGCTGCTTATTCATTGTGGGTCACAGGTGGGCTGGAGCCAATCCCAGCTGACGTTGGGCGAGAGGCACTGTACTGTATAGTCTGGAGAGATCGCCAATTTATCGCAGGGCTAACACAGACAGACTCCCATCACACTCACACCTATGGGCAATTTAGAGTAGCCAGTTGGCTTAAAGGGATAGTTCGGGATTTTTGACATGAATCTGTATGGCATCCCCATCAATAGTGTCATGCAAACACACTGACTTACCCCTGACAGCATCCTGTGAGTCCAGTTCTTGTCCAGTTTTGGTCCAGACGAAAGTAGTCTGGCAAGTTTGTTGGGGTCACGACAGTAAAACGTTTTTCGTCTCAAAACAGTATGTGTTCAAAAGAGTGATATATTTGCATCACAAAACCGTTGTCAAATAAAAAGTCAGACCTCGAAATCGCTTGGCACTATTTTCTCTCCCTTCTTATCACTGTGCGCTGCCGCCAGGTGACAGCCACGGCTGTTTCATTCATTGTTTACTAGTGATGGGAATTTCGGCTCTTTTGACTCTTCTTACTATAAGGAGCCGGCTCTTTCGGAAGATTTTTTATAATTATTTCTCATGACTTATACATTCACATCGAGTACACATATCAATGCAAATTAACACGAAGGGATTTACTAGACCAATTTATATCTGGAACTATTTTCAGCTACAGCACAGGCGCAAAGACACCGCGCAGCGCCTGAAAACGGGTGCGCAGCGCCTGAAAACCCGTTTTCAGGCGCTGCGCGGTGTCTTTGCGCCTTCCTTTTCCTACCTATTCCTTTGATTGATGCAATTAACTAGTTAATTCTGATTCTATTTCTCCTCTCAGTTATAATCTGTCCTGCTTTTGAAAAGATCTTCTCTGGAGGGACAGATGCTGCCACTATACACATCCTCCGTGCCATCACGTGTGTAAGCCGTGGATAGAGTGCAGCCTTGGTCTCCCACCAGCTTAGTGGGTCTGCGTTTCGCTGTCACCTGGCGGCAGCACGCAGTGATAAGAAGGGAGAGAAAATAGTGCCAAGCGATTTCGAGGTCTGACTTTTTATTTGACAACGGTTTTGTGATGCAAATATATCACTCTTTTGAACACATACTGCTTTGAGACGAAAAACGTTTTACTTTCGTGACCCCAACAAACTTGCCGGACTACTTTCGTCTGGACCAAAACTGGACAAGAACTGGACTCACAGGATGCTGTCAGGGGTAAGTCAGTGTGTTTGCACGACACTATTGATGGGGATGCCATACAGATTCATGTCAAAAATCCCGAACTATCCCTTTAATCCACATGTCTTTGGACTGTGAGAGAAAACCAGAGACCCAGAGGAAAACCACACAGGCATGAGGAGAACCTGCAAACTCCACAGAGAAGGTCCCAAGTTGACTGGTAGGTTCAAACCCAGAACGTGCTCGCTATGAGGCAACAGTGGTAACCACTGCACCACTGTGCTGCCCTGGACAAACATAAAAAAAAAACCCTTAATGTCATAACAGAAGCATGTCACAGTTCCAAGGTCTCCAGTTTGATCATGAGCTTGGCTTATTGTATCTGTGGAATTTTGCATTTCTCCACTTGTCCATGTAGGTTTGAGGGTGAATGGATGGGTGAATGTGTGTGCGCATGGTGCCCTGCAATAGACTGGTGTCCCATCCAGTGTATATTCCTACCTCATTCCCTGTGTGCCATCAATTAATGAAGATGAATGAAGGAATTAGTGAATGAATAAATAAATGAATGAATGAAACTAAATGTAGATTATGGGCAATTCACACAGAGTAGTTCTATGTGCAGTTTACACCAGTGTATCTTACTGAGTCACGTACTTAGAGTCATATGAAAACAAATAAATCACTTCAAATATAAATCGGGAGGCATAATTACAGTATTATGTACACTGTGCACCATGACACACTGCTCAGATAAACATTATATGCAGTAAGTGTTAAATGTAACTTCACAATTTATGATGAAAAATTATATTAGTGTTGTTGCTGGTTCAGAAGGTTCAGGGAATCGGTAATAGATGTTTTTCCACAGTTTGCTCATCTTGGCTGTGTTGTGCGTCTGGCTGGGAGACACGCAGAGAGCTCATTATTCACAGGCCTGTTTGAACAGCTGGCCCTGCACACACTACAATCACACACACCCATATTCATGTGTATTATGTCAGCCTGTTGCGGCTTTGCATCCTTCTGGCACCTACACATGGAGGCACAAGGGGAAAAAAATGATTATATACATTATTTACATGCACACAGAACTGCAAACTCTCACAGACACACACGCAAGGGGGTCTAATTACCTAAAATTAACTCAATTACCTCACCTCTTACCATCCCAGGCTCTCGTTTGCCAGGTATTAAACACAGGTGCATTTCTCATGAGCCTGTAGGACCTTTTGCTTATCCGGCTGCTGTGGGAACAGATTGGTGGTCCAATGGGGAAACAGCTTGAAAATGTTGCAGCCAAATGCATTGTGGGGCATTGCTTTGGCAGGGCTGGGTGGGAGGAATCTCCACTCATGAATGATTGAAGATAAGTGTGTTAACTAAGGAAATAGAATTTAAACACTTCTGAACCTAAAGGTTAATTCTTCACAAATGTGATTAACAACCTTTATAGAGACATCCCACTATTTCTGATTACCCAATAAACAAAAAGGCCACAATTAACATTTATACGTGATGGGCATATTAGTGCCATCAATACTGCTCTGATGTTTAGATCAGTTCATTTCTATTTAAAGACATTGTATGTATTTTAACTGAAATCACTTGTTCTTGTATGACATCAGGCTCTTAAGTAATGTGATTTCATACAAAAACTAATGAATTATATTCAACTTCATATGTGCACTTGTGATCTTGTGCAAATTGTTACAGATTTGAAATTGGGAGAGCTTTTCCATCATGATTAACCCACACCACAACCCAAAAAAGCCACTAAGACCGCATTAAGTATGCTGAAGCTTACTGTAATGGACATAATGGCTGATTAAACAACAAAACTAGCAACAACACAAAAAAGCCTTAATGAAGATCCATTCTAGATTGCATTGCACCAGAGTTTTTTTAACCAAGTTAAAAAAAAAAGCTTCTGTCCATAGCAATACCTTGGAATAAACAAGATTTACAAAAGATGAAAAGAGTCAGGCATAAAGCTGGACAGGCAAAGAGAAATACTCACTTAAAGGTCAAGCATAGAATTTTTAAAATGCTTGGACATTTATAACAAAAGACTTTATGCCTACAATCCACAACCCTCAGCATTTTACATTTAAATGTAATTACATTTTAACTTTAATTAATTTCTTTCTAATAAATCAGGGGGAGGGGTGTATTTCCGTTAAATATTGTAATTTCTTCTTTAAAATATGGCAGAGCTAATGCAGTAAATGAGTTGCATCTTAGGTCAAATAAGCAGGCAAACATCTTTCAATTAACTGAGTAAATAGGATAAAACATGAGTAACTAAACTAAAAGAACATCTGGTATAAATTTTCTTGACTTAATTTGGAAAGCTGACTTGATTAATGAAACTATAATTTATTAAAGGCATCCATAGTCATAGCAAGATATTCCAATGCAAAACATATAGCTTAATAGTTAGTGATTGTTCTGCAGATGATCACTATTATCTCCAGATGTGATGTGTGTGTGTGCACGTGTACATACAGTATGTATGTATATACTCACTGTCCACTTTAATAGGAAGACCTGTATACCTGCTCATTTATGCAGTTATCCAATGTGCCAGCTGCACAATGCATCATGCAGCTACAGGTCAAGAGCTTCAGTTAATGTTCACATCAAACATCAGAATGGGGGAAAGGTGTAATCTCAATGACTTTGACCATGGCATGGTTGTTGGTGCCAGATGGGCTGGTATGAATATTTCAGAAACTGATGATCTCCTGGGATTTTCACACACACACAAAAAAAAAAACACTGAGTGAGCATTCTGTGGGTGAAAACCCCTTGTGATAAGAGAGGTCAGAATAAAATAGCCAGATTGTTTTGAGATGCCAGGACGTATATAGTAACTCATATAGTCACTCTTTACAACTGTGGTGAGCAAAAAAAGCATCTTAGCATTGCACAAAACATCAAACACCAGCAGAAGGCCACATTGAGTTCCACTCCTGTCAGCCAAAAAGAAGAATCTGAGGCTATCATGGGCACAGAATAACAGAAACTGAACAGATGAAGATTAGAAAAAAAATCACCTGGACTTTTTCCAGTCTTCAGCTGTCCAGTTTCGACAAGTCTCCATTAAAACATATCCTCGTGCTAGTACAAGTAGGTCAGAGTCTACTATCAAGATCAGAGTATACTATCAAGCTAAACCCTGATAGAGAAGAGTTAATGCAGCTTGGGATGCCTGGTATAAATGGACTGCAAGCCTAAGTTCCTCTTTCTTTCAAATTTAAAAACACATACCGTATTTTCTGGACTATAAGCCGCTACTTTTTTCCTAGGTTTTGAACCATGCGGCTTATACAAAGGTGCGGCTATTCTGTGGATTTTTCTTCCACCGCTAGGGGCGCTCTAACCGGAAGTAGAATCAAAAATAAGATAGACGAAAAATCAATGCAAAGAAGAATTAGCAGATCTTTAGCAGATAGAACACGCACGACAAATTACTAACTGGTAATTATTTTCAAATCCAGCGAAGATGATTAAAGTGACTTGTGGTTTCAAACACAGGAGAAATGAAGGTAAATAAATACCGGTTATTTTCTCTTGGTTCTGTTCCGTTTTAATCAGCAAAGTTGCTGCCGTGTTAAAAGGCACGGTTCTGAAAGAATCTGTTCAGGTACATACATGTACATTTACAGTACAAAATCGTTCTGTACATGCAGTAAATATCTAATTTTTCAACATAGATATCTGCGGCGGGCGGCATGGTGGTGTAGTGGTTAGCGCTGTCGCCTCACAGCAAGAAGGTCCTGGGTTCGAGCCCCAGGGCCGGCGAGGGCCTTTCTGTGTGGAGTTTGCATGTTCTCCCCGTGTCCGCGTGGGTTTCCTCCGGGTGCTCCGGTTTCCCCCACAGTCCAAAGACATGCAGGTTAGGTTAACTGGTGGCTCTAAATTGACCGTAGGTGTGAATGTGAGTGTGAATGGTTGTCTGTGTCTATATGTCAGCCCTGTGATGACCTGGCGACTTGTCCAGGGTGTACCCCGCCCTTCGCCCGTAGTCAGCTGGGATAGGCTCCAGCTTGCCTGCGACCCTGTAGAAGGATAAAGCGGCTAGAGATAATGAGATGAGATGAGATATCTGCGGCTTATAGCCCGGTGCGGCTTGTATATCTTTTTTTTAATTTTTTTTTTAAAAATAGAGCGGATGCGGCTTATATACAGGTGCGCTCTATAGTCCAGAAAATACGGTAAAAGCAAGTGTTGCCAGGCAAAACAAGCCTCGCCTGGCGGTCTGGCCTAATCCGTGACCTTCAGTTTGACATTTCAAGGTCACTCAAGGTCAACATTCATGGTGCTAAATGAAAGCCCATATGGGACTACCTATATGTTGATAATGGTAATATTTCTCAATCATCAGCTGTCAGGTTATAGTCCTATGAAAATCCATGACCTTGAGCTTGACATTTCAAAGTTATTCAAGGTCAAAAGTCATGGTGGCAACTGAAAGCCCATATGGAACTTTTTATATGTTGATAATGGTAAACATCTGTCTGTCATTAACCATTTTAAAGTTATGAGCCTTTGAAAACCCATGACCTTGAGTTTGACCTTTCAGGGTCACTCATGGTCAAAGGTAATGGTGCCAAATGAGAGCCCATATATGACTTTCTATATGTCAATAATATTAAGTATCTGTCTATCTTGAACCATTTCACAGTTATGAGCCTCTGAAAATCCGTGACACTGCATATGACCTAGGTCACTCAAGGTCAAAGATCATGGTGCCAAATGAAAACCCATATATGACTTCCTATATATTGATAATATTAAGTATCTCTCTATCTTGAACCGTTTCCCAGTTATGAGCCTCTGAAAGCCCATGAACTTGAGCCCAGACATTTGACCCCCAACCACTAAGAAAACTATGAGAGATACTCCATCATGTAGCCTTATCAATGGAAACAGAAATGAATGATGAATAGTTTGGATTTGGTTTGAAGTATATATGATGGAGGAATATATTGCAAAAAAAAAAAGATTTTGACCTTTTTGGTGACCTTGACCTTGACCAGATGACTCTCAAAATGTTGGAGGTTCTATTTGAGACCAATGCCCATCTATCCTGAAAGTTTCATGAAGATTATTCCAGCTGTTTTCCTGTAATGTTGCTAACAAAAAAACAAAGAAACCCCACCGAAAACAATACCTTGCCCCCTGGTGGACTCTGTCCCTTGCCTGGTAATAAAGTTTCATTTTGGGCATTCACACCAGATTATTTGCTGTTAACGAAAGTCATAAGGAAGGTTACTTTGCATTTTTTGTGGAAACAAACAAACAAACAGTATCACCAAGTATGCAAAAAGAAAAAAAAGAGAGAATTGTATGAAGAAATAACACTTTAGAGCCCATACCGTAGATTCCTGCATCCATAGTCCAGTATGTCATCAGCATTGACAGAGAAGCTGCATGTCAAATACAGTTGTGGGTGTAATGAATGTGAACAAGTGGATTATCTCATTTTTTGCCCCAAAATTAATTTGGAGGGGAAAATAAAAGGAAAAGAAACTTAGCCCATGTTTACATTAGACCGTATCAGCGGATCATCAGATTAACGTTTTTAAAACGATTAGTGTGCACACAGCAACACCAATACATGATTTGCGTGCACACAGCAACACCAATACACGGATACGCTCGGCTCCGCAGGCATCCTACACTCCAAATCACTCCGCCCTGAACAGCGAGTGCCCTCTGGAGGGTGCGCACTCCGGCCTTGCACAGCTCACAGAGCGCGCGAGTGAAGTGCACAAGCAGTTATTCGGGACTGAGCCGCTGTGCGTGTGATCCCAGCGCATATCACTTACCACTTGCAAGTGGAAGGATGGCAAGCCTAAAGACAATCATAACTACACAATGGGCAGTATTTGCATCAGTATTTGCAGTATTTTCATACTTTTATACTCTTTAATGAAAGGTGATACAAGGCGGAAGTCCGCGCCGTTTTTCAGCAGTCGCGTCACATGACCAACGCCAGCGAATCAGGAAGGTGGATGTCACAGTGACGTTGTCCAATGACGACGCCAGCTAGAGCTCAGCACAGCGTATCCGCGTATCTCAATGTTTACACAGCACCGGAGCTGACACGATCTGGATTGAATACGTGGACCCTGGCGGATTCCCGTTTCCCGGCGTTTCCAGGCGGTTTAACCCTTTGGTGACTGACCCCTTGAAAATGGTTCCTCCAGGAACGATGACATTTCAGTTGTCAAGACAACGGAAAAACTAAAATACAAAAACAGAAAGATACGTCACAATGCTCTTGTGCACAAAACAAAATGCTCTTGTATTTGTATTTGTATTTTAGTTTTTCCGTTGTCTTGACAACTGAAATGTCATGGTTCCTGGAGGAACCATTTTCAAGGGGTCAGTCACCAAAGTTAATGTAAACGGACAGTGCATCCGCGAAGAAAACGAGACAGATATGGTCTAATGTAAACTTGGCCTAAGTACAGTCCAATCAGTGTACAAATTAAACAAAAGGACAGATGACAAAATGGTAAATTTAGTATTTTTGTTTCAAACAAAAGGGTTATAACTCTGTTGTGTTTGCCTTGTTTAGTATTCAGCTGAACCCAGCATGACATTACAGTCTTAAACCAGTTTTAAAAATTAGAAATCATGAAAGCAGCTGCCTATCTGCCTTGAAGTATGTGTATGTTGTTTCACGTCATTCTTATGCCATCGATCTCTTGATATAATGCATTGCTCAGCCTTAATAGTTTCATTGTGAAGTGATTGATAGATATTAGCTTTTAGGCTTCCAATCTAATACTGACTGGTTGGTACAAAACCACGATGGACAGGACAATTTGAGTTGGTGTGGGGTTGTTTTTTTTTTTTAAGTGGTCATTTTAAGTGCTTCAGGTCTTCAGTTTTCATTTGAAGGCATTCAGTGACTCAGCTGTTTGGACAGGCAGGGGAGGTTCATTTTACCACCTGAGTGCCAGTGCAGCTTGTATTCCTTGTTTCTTAAGGGTAGGTGGGTCAAGTTGAGTTGTGCTAGAGGCTCTAAGGGGATGTGGCGCAGAGTGGGGTGTGATACGTGCCTTCAGGTAGATGGATGGTGTCTGGTATGTTTTTGGCTTTGTAGAAAAGTCTGGTAGTGGTAGCTGCATAAACCCAGTGGAGGGAACACAGCAATGAGGTGATGTAGGAGAATTTCAAAAGATTGAAGACAAGTTGTGCAGAGAAATGGCTAGGTCATCCTGATGTTGTAAAGAAGCACCTGCACAGTCTGGATAGGATGCCGATGCTAGTTCAGTGCATTATCTATTGTACAATAATTTTATATAACATAGTGTGTAGGTTTGATAACATAGTTACTAACAGTCATGTACTAACAACCAGACGCTGAACAGGTCGGCCACGGAAAACAAGTACAATTGATGACAGAAATATTATGAAGGTGTGAAGAAAAACCGCAAAACAGCAGTGACTGACATCACCAACAACCTCCACAGGGCAGGGGTGAAGGTATCACAATCCACCATTCAATAAAGATTTTGAGAGCAGTAATATATTGAGGCCATACAGCAAGATACAAACTATTCATCAGCAGTAAGAATCTGAAGGCCAGAATGGATTTCACAAAGAAATAAAGAGATGAGCCAAAAACGTTCTGGAACCAAGATTAACCTCGACCAGAGTGATGGAAATGCCAAAGTGTGAAGAAAGTAAAGATATAGTCATGATCCAAACACACAAGTTCATCAGTCAAGCACGGTGGAGGTAGTGCCATGGCTTGGGCTTGCATAGCAGAATGTAACAGTGTGGTGATGTTAGTGGGTCACCAAACTGGTGCAACTACGGTATTGCAAGCAAGGGATATGCAACCAAATTTTAAATGGTATTTACTTCAAGACTATCTGTTCCTATATTTTTGCTCACTGACAAATTGTGAGGCCTTCCACCAAAGCTGCCATGTTCTCAGTTGTTTAACACACCTAGATGTAATTATCAGGAAATTAAAGAAATGAAAGCTGAAATTCTGATCTATCATCTCATCTTTTGTTCTCAAGCCAAAATGTGTGTGTGTGTGTGTGTGTGTGTGTGTGTGTGTGTGTGTGTGTGTGTGTGTGTGTGTGTGTGTGTTTAAAATCTCAAATGTGCATTATTAAAGTATTATTAGTACTTAATACTGAAGTGGCCAGATTATAGGATGGTGAAGGATTTTGTTGTGTTTGGATACTAAGATGAACATATTCAGGTCAAAGATATCAAATATTTACAAAAACAAGTCAGTGTGAAACTGTGATCATGAAATAATAAAGTTAACAAATATTAATTTATTTGACTAGATGCATAACAAACATCAAAAATAGCAAGCCATAGAAAGAAAACTCACAGAAGCTTTATATGCAATCTGGGATGAAGGCTCTTAAAATATTAAAATATGAGCCTTCCTCACACTGAATGCATTAAAGTCTGATCATTTTTTTTTTCTCAGAATAACAAATATAAAATGAAATATTTCCCCCATTGATCTATTCACAGTGGCCTCTGAGTAGACAGAGAGGCACTGGGTTAGAAATAAAGAGGAACTGTGTGGGAGAAGGAGAGAGCGAGTATGTGATGAAGAAGTGAGAAAAAACAGCATCAGTTCCTCTTTAATGCTCTCTGAGCCTGTGAAGGCAAGATTCAGCCTCATTTTGGACTAATTAGCTGCAGCTTAAAGAGAATACATGCTGGGCTCCACTTCTTCTACCCTGGCCTGCTATAGAAAGGTTGGCATAGACTGGCATTGGTTGGAAATGCTTGGTGTTGGTTGGCATGCTTTGTTAGGGGGTGGCACGAGTTGTAGGGGATGGCATGGCCTCGGATGGTTTGGCACAGCTTGGCATGGCTCATTCAGGGTTGGCATTATGGAGAAAGAGCTGCATGGCATGTGCCCCATCTGTACACTCCCTGCCCCACATCCATGTTTAATTAGAGTGTTGGTTGACACTTTCTGGGAGGCACAAACCAACTGGCAACATGACATCCAAGGAGCAATAATAATACACACACACACACACACACACACACACACACACACACACACACACCAGCACCACCACCTCAGCCATAAACCAACCCTGATCTCCCATAATTAGAGCAAAAATAAATCTATCTTAATAGCGCCCAATGAACAATTTTAGGTTAGGTTTTCTAAATGTTTTGGTTCTCTGATTATTCAGCCTGTCAAGTTTCCTGTGTATTGTGAGAATATTTTATATCATTCATGAGTGTTTGTACAACATTAGTTGTAGAAATTCAACACTAACATTTCCATAATGTTACTTCTGTGAGCAATGTTCTCATAAAACTGCAAAGCTAGCCATTATTATAACGGATGTTTTTAGAACATTTCAAGAATGTTATTTTTTCCAGCGTTCCAGCTTAACCTACTTTAAACCTGATAAATACTTTTGTCAAAATTCTGATAACACTTCCTGTAAGCTGGGATGCTTCCAGCTAACATTACAAGTAAAATTCAGCACATTAAATACAGTATCGTATTTTGTCACAGAAAATAAAATACATATAATTTCATAGAACAAGAGTCATTCCAGTTCAAATCATGTAGCAATGTTAAATATGAACGTGTTAAACCAGTTGTGCAACATAGTTCTAATATTTTATTTACATATTTTGCTCACACATACCTTATGAATCTGCAGGCTTTCTACAATTTCTGCTCACTCTCTGTTTGCTTCAGGAAGCTTCAGCATTCATTCATTAGTGCACAAACTACAAACAGTGCTGTGGAGCTCTTTATGACATACACAGAGAGAGAGAGAGTGAGAGAGAGAGACTGATGCAGAGCTCTAATGAGGCTGTTTGCATGGTCCAATGTGGTTATTATTATAAAATGAGGATAAAAACCTGGTGTAATATTGGCCAGTTCCGGTTATCACAGCATCATTAAGAGAATACTAGTTAGCAGAGAACATGTCATTAGTGGGAGGGGAAAGAAATGGAGAGAGAGAGAGAGAGAGAGAGAGAGGAGTAGGACAGAGAAACTCCTAATGAGCAGAGGATGGACAGATAGAAATGGGTAAACAACGGTGCTGAGCCATGCAGAGAGAGAAGACTTTCTTTTCACACACACACACACACACACACACACACACACACACACACACACACAATATGTCACTGACAGAAAAAAACATAGAGGTAACTCGTCTGTTATTTATGGGCATGTTTGCTCATTACTGCATAGACAAAAATGAAAAAAAAAGTGACATGCACAAACTTTCACATGCTTTGAGAAAGGTGCAACCTCAACACCAAATTCCAAAGTAATGCTTGTTTACATGAGAAGTGAGATCTTACACACTAGTCGATGAGTAAATGGGTTGGTTTCATATAATCCAGTTCAGGCTTTCTCAACTTCAGCTTAGTGCTCTTAAATGACCATCAAAAATGTCAAAAGGATGTTTCAATCCCAACGTCTCCCATTGCAAGGATGATTAGGCATATGACATCATTATGCCATCCTGCTGCTGGGCGCCCAATCAAATGTTCGTGGATTAGAAATGAATTCTGAAGGTTTAGGATCTTGCATGTTAAAACAAACTTTATTTTGTCTACTTTCTGTTCCTACATCACTACAACAGCAGGTAATCAACTACCTACCTCACTGTGAATTGATCTGTTTTTCTCTGCAAGAACAAATTATCAAGTGTGTATATATCCCTGCAATTTGTGCAAAATAAATGAAACAAGAAATAGGGAAAAAGAAATAAATTGAAAAGAAACTACAAAGGAGGAGAAATGAGCAAATTAAAGAACAATGGGGACAATAAAAGGCAACCAATGGCGAGAAAAACGGGAACAAATGAGCAGAGTAACAATGCCAGAGAACAGAAGGCCAGTGTGAGTCATTGTGCCTGAAAGAATCACACCACCTCCCTACCAGAAACATGATCTGACAATCTATAGAAAATCATCTTATTCATCTCCATTTCTCTTTCTCTCTTTTGCTCAAACTCTCTCACTTCTCACTGGGATCTGGTCAGCACATTTTCTCTACTTTTGCACCAACTGTCCCTGGCAAAATGGCTACCACCACACTGCATTAATGAGAGTGTGGTGTTTGTTGCTGCTGCCTGCCAATCCACACCATTTGTTCTTCACAGGAACCATTTCCAAACCAGGGCATTCATGTGCCATGTGCAAAGAGAGATGACAAACAAAGCAAGATGGGTGTATTTAGCTTTAACAGCTCTCAATCAGGTAGAATGTGCTTCACATTTGTCGTTAAGTGTCGACACATGGCCACTCTGCACATTGCCTTGCTAATCTCCTTCTCGCCTTCAAATGTGCCAACTGTGATTTGCCAGTGATCTATCACTTCAAATGATGTGTCCAAATTATAAAAGTTGAAGTGTAGTAATTTGAGCTTGGTCAGTCCATGTAGACTGATCAGCCATAACATTAAAAAGCCACTGAGCGGTGAAGTGAATAACATTGATTATCTCATTACAATGGCACTTGTCAAGGGGAGGGATATATTAGGCAGCAAGAGAACAATCAGTTTTTGAAGTTGATGTGTTGGAAGCAGGAAAAATGGGCAAGCGTAAGGATCTGAGTGACTTTGGGACCAGGGCCAAATTGTGATGGCTAGATGACTGGGTCTGAAACTGCTGAAAAAGTTAATGCTATCACCTTTCTGTTTTAGCCAGTATTATCTTTTTTCAACAGTTTGTGCTATAGTAGCTCTTCTGTGGGTTTGGACCATATGGGCTAGTCTTCATGCCCCATGCAAATCAATGAGTCTCGGGCCAAGTTTACATTAGACCATATCTGTCTCGTTTTCTTCGCGGATGCACTGTCCGTTTACATTAAAGCGCCTGGAAACGCCGGGAAACAGGAATCCGCCAGGGTCCACGTATTCAATCCAGATCGTGTCTGGTCCGGTGCTGTGTAAACATTGAGAATACGCGGATATGCTGTGCTGAGCTCTAGCTGACGTCGTCATTGGACAACGTCACTGTGACATCCACCTTCCTGATTCGCTGGCGTTGGGATCACACACACAGCGGCTCAGTCCCGAATCACTGCTCGTGCGCTTCACTCGCACGCTCTGTGAGCTGCGCAGGGCCGGAGTGCGCACCCTTCAGAGGGCACTCACTGTTCAGGGCGGAGTGATTTGGAGCGCAGGAGGAAGCACTGAGCTGCACTGAGGTTTATTTACACATTTCAACCTCCTTCAGGCGCTTAAACTCAGTGAGAACATGAACATCACAGCCAGGTGTGTTTATCTGCTGGAGAAGGTGTTCGCTTGCCTTCCTTCCACTTGCAAGTGGTGAGTGACTTGCGCATGCCCGATATGCACTGGGATCATGTGACGTGCCATCTAATTAGTCATGTGATTAGCGTATCCGTGTATTGGCGTTGCTGTGTGCACGCGAATCGTGTATTGGCGTTGCTGTGTGTATGCGAATCGTTTTAAAAACGTTAATCTGATGATCCACTGATTCGAAATAATGTAAACAGGGCCTTGAACACCCATGACCTTGTCACCGGTTCACCGGTTGTCCTTCCTTGGACCACTTTTGGTAGGTACTAACCACTACATACCAGGAACACCCCACAGGATGTGCCATTTTGGAGATGCTCAGACCCAGTCATCTCGCCATCACAATTTAGCCCTTGTCAAAGTTGCTCAGATTCTTATGCTTGCCCATTTTTCCTGCTTCCAACACATCAACTTCAAAAACTGACTGTTCTCTTGCTGTCTAATATATCCCACCCCTTGACAGATTCCATTGTAATGAGATAATCAATGTTATTCACTTCACCTGTCATTGGTTATAATGTTATGACTGATTGGTGTATGTCACATACATTCAGTTTTCATTTCTTAATGTATAAAAACTTATATGCAGATGGGATGTTTAATACAGTTTTTGGCTTCACATCAATAAAATTTGAAAAAAGTTTTCTAATTTGCTTGTTAGTCATCATTTCAGATTCATTATGGGGCTAAAATTAATGAATAGTCTTGAATCTTGAATGACTTGGATGTGTATCAGGATAAATTAAAGGTTACTGCCTGAAGTACTGCTAATATGGAGAATGACATGGCAGCAGATGCTGGAATTTAATCAACAGGTGCAGGAATTTAAGAATATATTTTATCATATCTTTTATGAAAATAAAGCTTACAGTCCACATCTTAACCAAACAATAGCACACAGAATAGTCTACTTGTACAGTTGAGACCAACGCTTTAAATACACCCAAGTTAATGACATTCAAACTCAATTTTTCACAACTTATCCATTTCATATTGCCATACATTTCCTGTGTTGTCAATTAGGGTATCCATTTTATTTCCATAAGAGATTATTTCAAAATAATAGCTAAGAGACACTTGGGGTACCCTTCCACAAGTTTCTCACAATACTTCTGTGCTGGAATTTTTGCTCATTCACTGGTGTAACTCAGTCAGGCTTGTGGGCCTCCTTTCTCAAACATGCATTTTTAGTTCAGTCCACAAATTTTCTTTGGGATTCTGCTCTCGTCTTGGTGATAGTCACTCCAACACCCTCACTTTGTTGCCTTTAAGCCATTTTATTATAACTTTGGAAGTATGTTTAGAATCATTGTCCTGCTGGAAGTCCCAGTTGCGACCAAGTTTTAAGGTTCTGTCATGAGGTGTTTTTTCAGTATTTCTAAATAATCCTCCTTTCTCAGGAGGTCACCCGATTTTCAGTGCACCAGCCCCATTTTCATTGCATGATCCCCAGTCCCCTTTCCAGCAAAACACCCCCAAAACATGATGCTGCCACCCCCATGCTTCACAGTTTGGATGGTATTCTTTAGATTAAGAGTTTTTTTTTTTCCTCCATACATAACACTGATCATTATGGCCAAACAGTTAAATTTTTGTCCTTAAAAAGGCTAAGTCTTTTTCCTGGTGATGACCTGCAAACTTCAATCTGGCTTTTTGTATTGTTTTATTTTTATGTTGGGGCTTTCCTTGTGTGACAGCCTTTCAGGGCATGGCTGGTAGGATTAATGCTCATAATGGTGGATGTACATACAGTATTTGGTACCTGAGGCCTCCAACTTTTCCAGAAGTTCCTATGTTGTCATCTTGGGGTCCAAATTAACCTTTTGGACCAAAGGTTAATTACTCCCAGATAATTTATGCCTCCTTCCTGACTGATGCAGTGTCTGTGTGACCCCAAGATTTTTTTTTTATTTGCATACATTGTTTGGAAATCACTCCTAAGGAGGATGTCCACATTTTTTTGGCTGAACTGCTTGGATTTTCCCATCGCATCAAGAGCAAAAAGGCACTGTCCCTAAGGCTAGGGCCTTTTACAGTCACAGGTGCACTCCTGATTAACTCTTAATTTCACCATTGACCAATCAGAGGCTTCTAAAATTCATTTTCTGGAATTTTCCAAACTGTTTAAAGAGATAGGCAACTTGGTATATGTAAACTGGTGTTCTGATATAGTCAGCTGAAATGAACGTGTCTCTGATTATTTTAAAATTACCTGTAGTATGAACATAGTAGGTGCCTTAATTGTGCTGGCCAAAACAAATGTGTAGTAACTTGAAATGTGTGGAGTTGTGAAAAACTGATTGAATATCTTTAGGTGTGTAAACCTTGGGCCTCAACTGTACTTCCAGTCAGGCTTTTAGGCAGGATTTTTTTTTAGGGAGTCTAACTTTTTTGCAGGTGTCACTGTATGTGGCGAGGTGTAGCGGCGCGTTGAGCGCCGCTGGCACGAGTGTTTTAGGGGGTTCCGGGGGTACTCCCCCGGAAAATTTTGAAATTTCTAATGCTCTCAAATGCTATTTCCTTCATTTTGACAGCAAATTTTGAGCAATACAGCCAAGTGTTTTTGCCTTTGTTACAACATTCTTGTATCAATAGTAAGGCTGGACTGGGGGGAGGCAAAAGATATGGGCTGTCAAACACACTTTGACAGATTGTGACACCCTATAGGGTTGGTTGTCACAATGTTATTTCAATGGGGCGGTACAGGAACCGAAAATACATACATATTTTTGAGAATTATGTAAAAATGTTAAAGAAAATGTATTCAAAATACATGTAGGTATAACAGATTGGTAATACAATATCAACTTTGGGAACACCAAAACAAAATACACTGCAAACTGCGTATATTTTTAATGAATATTATTATTAAAATGGGTATATTTCTGGGATTTTTTGAGCTGGAGTTGCATATTAAGCATGACAAATTAGCTATAAAGCTTTCTGATCGCAGAATACTACATAAATAAAGCTTGTTGTAGCTGTGTTTGTCTCAGTCAGTAGTGCACCTATTGCAATTGCATTACATGTGACAACCAACCCCGAACACAGTGTGACAACCAACCCCGGCTGACCAGTTTTGCTTTCAAAGCCGCTAGCGTCCAAAGATTTAGTATAACAAAGAAAAAAACACACAGGAAATATGGCTAAGTCTTCAAACATTATAATGGTATTCGTTTTTTCAATAGAAACCCATTAATTACAAAGCTAGAAGGTAAAAACCAAGGTACTAAAAATTTACATTTAGGTATGAAAAACCTTCAAATTGTTCTCACCTTTGAAATGCATGCAACACACAATAACTTTTCAGGTAGAATGACCCCAGTACTAATTCTAAACATTTCTATCTTGGTGGAATTGAGCAGCGCCCTATGGTGGCTGAGATATGACGAATGTGACAACCATAACTTGTGACAACCAACCCCGGTCATCCCTATTTATTCATGCAAGAAACCTGGCTGTCTAGTTATGGGATTGTGATAGTTTTTTGACATTCCAAGCCTATCAACAGTTACAGAAGAAAAAAAAAAACTTACATGAGTTCTCTTCTGAAAGAAGTTGGAAATCGTTGTTTGCCTTCCTCTTTTCTTCATTTTCTTCCTGTCATGCCCAAAAAACTCAGAAAAATCTATCTTCTATCTTCCTTACCAAATATCCCACGTGTTCGTCCTTTTCACGTGCGTTCTTTGGAATCCCAGCATCCTTTAGAACGTGTCGTATTTGATTATTGTTTAGCCTACTAGAAATACTACCCGCCGGCTCGACTACCACACTCTCCACTACGTAGCCTGTAATGTTGGGAAAATCTGCATGAAAATGTGTTATTTACTGTTAAAAGGATTTATTCGGGATAAATAACATGTCAGGTAAGGCCGGTTTTCTATAGACTACATTCCACATTTAGCTGCGGCAATATAGTCTACGGGGCGGCACGGTGGTGTAGTGGTTAGCGCTGTCGCCTCACAGCAAGAAGGTCCTGGGTTCGAGCCCCGGGGCCGGCGAGGGCCTTTCTGTGCGGAGTTTGCATGTTCTCCCCGTGTCCGCGTGGGTTTCCTCCGGGTGCTCCGGTTTCCCCCACAGTCCAAAGACATGCAGGTTAGGTTAACTGGTGACTCTAAATTGACCGTAGGTGTGAATGTGAGTGTGAATGGTTGTCTGTGTCTATGTGTCAGCCCTGTGATGACCTGGCGACTTGTCCAGGGTGTACCCCGCCTTTCGCCCGTAGTCAGCTGGGATAGGCTCCAGCTTGCCTGCGACCCTGTAGAAGGATAAAGCGGCTAGAGATAATGTGATGTGTGTGTGTGTGTGAATATAGTCTACGGCTATATTGTCTGGATATTTATGCCAGTGTCTCCTAGGCATACATCTTTTCCCCCTCTGCTCTGGGAACGCATATTACAAGTGCTTTGTACACCAAATTTATTTAATAACCCATTTATTTATAACGAGGGCTCTCACAACTTTGAAATTAGTGCAGCCATAGAAACACGTGTTTCTGTAGCTCTGCGGCGGGTGCCTATATTTTGTACTCTGGGCTCGTGCTGTTGCTATGGTAACCCTGGGCGTCTTCGGGAAAGACAGCTGTCAAAGCGAGACTTCTGAAATTTCCAAAATGGCGGTGTCAACAAAGCTTGTAGATCCTCGGAAAGCTCAGACTCGGCGATTTTTTAACATATTCAGCTAAGTTACCGGACATAACACGGGCGGAAATATTAGGGCGTCTTTAGGGCGTCGTACTAAAAAGTAGGGCGTCCAATTTCTTGTTTTTTTCAGTACAGGGCGTCGAAAAGACGCCCAGACGCCCCTCTATCTAAAAGCCTGCTTCCAGTTGTTGCCTGTGGGCATTTCATGTTTGGATTCATGAATATTTGATTTCCTGATTTGTAAAACAAGTAGAAACAATTAAAATTAGTCAATATTTTACTTCAAAAAATTATTTTACAAACATTTTTAGAAATGGTTAGTTTCCAATTTTGGTATGTGCCAAAACAAACAAACCAAAAAATTCCACTGTTGTCATTTCCTTGTTCTCCCATTTTCATTTCTAAATGAAAAATGAAAGAACTCAATGTACAGTGACAGAGCTTCCCTGGCTGTAAACACTTCTCCACTGACTACATAATTCAAAGGTTTCTTTCCATCTTAATTTTACATCTGTATTTTATTGCATATATCATGGCTTAAACAAATTGAACCTTTGTGCACAAAAATACATATCTGCATTTCAGAGTCCTTCACGGCTACTCTGCTAAGAGCAACTTGTCATCCAGTTTCTTGAATGAGTGTCATTTCCTCATCCGTTATTGTTCTAAGCAAGCTGAAATTGTCTATTTCAATCACACCTCCATCAGGAGAGAAATGATTCATATTAACAGATACCAAGATCTTTGTTTTTATGTTAAAGTACCTACTACCTGGAAAACTATGTTCTCTGCCTTTATTAAGCACACATTTCATGTCATCTTTGTCAAGGACCAGACAGGAGAGGAGATCAAATGCACTCGAACCACAGTTTATTAATAACAGGGGAAAAGGGAGTTGGGAGAATGTGTGTGTGAAGTTCAGTGGCAGGAGGACTGAGAGGCTGGTGGGAGCGTGGTGGTGACGTCTGAGGTCTCCCATCCAAGTACTGGCTGGGCCCTACCCTGCTTAGCTTCTGCGATCAGACAGGATCAGGCGTAGTCAGAGAGGTGTGGCTGTAGGCTGATAGCTCTTGGGTTTCAGGCAGTCTCCCAGCAAGCAGTCCCTCAGCAGGCAGGAGATAGAGAGCAGGCTGGAACACAGAGTCACAAATCAGGTAGCAAGATAGGGGACAAAATGCAGGGTCAGGTTACCAGGGCAGAAGAGTAGGGCTCCAGGCAGGGCTGCTCACACCAGGCAGATGGAGAGGCAGGCGAGCAGCAGGGCTGGGCGAGCTGGAGATCAGGCGAAGGTACAGGAGAGGCAGGCAAGAGGCAGAGTCAACAGGACAGAAGGCAGATCAGGTTACCGGGGCTGGAGAGCAGACAGAGTCAGACGGAACAGAATATCTTCAGGAGTCAGAGTAGTAGGAACACAGAGCAGGTTATCACGCTGAGAGTTGCAGACGATCTGACACAGAAGCTTGGGAGGACTGCAGTATAAATACACACAGGGGGAAAGTAGGTGATCGGCAACAGCCAATGACAGTCACTGAAAGTTAATAAGAGGAAGTGAGTGCAGGCGTGACAAGTAATGCTGAGTCGAGATGTTACCTGAAGAGAGAAGCCCACAGGTAGGACCATGACAGAAACCCCCCCCAAGGGACGGCTCCAGAAGTCCCTAGCCACAGATCCACAAAGACGGGCGGGAGGAGGGGGAATACCGGTGGAGGGTCAGAACTCCTCTGACCGGTCAGTGTCCAAGGCCTCAGGATCTGGTTCAGAATCGGACTCGGGGACAGTAGTGGTTGGCGCATCGTCATTCCAACAAGGACCCTTTGGTCGACCCCTCCGGTTGGCCGGCTGGTCCGGATGCAGGCGATGAAAGGTGCTGATGAGGGTACGGTCTACGATTCTCCCAGCAGGGACCCACATCCTCTCCTCAGGACCATAGCCCTCCCAATCCACCAGGTATTGGAGGCCCCTGCGCCATGACTTCAGCAGTCGCCGGACGGAGTAGACCGGGCCACCATCGATGAGACGAGGAGGAGAAGGTGCAGCTGGGACCAGCGGGCTCTCATGCACTGGCTTAATCTTAGAGACGTGGAAGGTGGGGTGCACTCTCATTGACTTGGGCAGTCGGAGCCGGACAGCAGACTGGCTGATTATCCTCTGGATCGGGAATGGTCCGACAAACCGAGGTGCCAGCTTACGAGACTCCACCTGGAGGGGCAGGTCCTTGGCTGATAACCACACCTTCTGGCCCACCCAGTAGGTGGGCACAGGCGTCCTCCGCCGGTTGGCTCCAGTAGAGTAGCTGGTGACTGACTTGAGGAGTGCAGCGCGGGCTTGAGACCAGGTGCGGCGGCATCGGCATGCATAGGTGAGGGCAGCCAGGCAGGTGACCTCTCCCTCCTGGCTGGGGAACAGGGGTGGTTGGTAGCCATACACGCAGTGGAATGGGGACAGCCCAGTGGCTGAGCTGGTGAGGGAGTTGTGAGAGTATTCCACCCACAGCAGGTGCTCGCACCAGGCCCTAGGGTTGCGTGACGCCATGCACCGAAGTGCCTTCTCCAACTCCTGGTTAGTCCGCTCTGACTGGCCGTTGGACTGGGGTCGGAATCCGGAGGTGAGGCTGGCGGTGGCCCCGAGTAGGTGACAGAACTCCTTCCAGAAAGAGGAGGCGAATTGTGGCCCCCGGTCCGAAATGATGTCCTTGGGCAGCCCATGGATGCGGAAGACATGCTGCAGGATGATCTGGGCGGTCTCTTTGGCTGACGGTAGTTTTGGGAGGGGAACAAAGTGTGCCATCTTGCTAAAGCAGTCCACGATGGTGAGTATGACCGTCATCCCATTAGAAGGGGGCAGACCTGTAACAAAATCCAGGGAAATGTGGGACCAGGGTCGTATTGGCATGGGCAGAGGCTGGAGCAAACCGGCAGGAGGCCGGCTGGAGGACTTATTTTGATTACAGGTAGGGCAGGCTCGGACGAAGTCTTGCACATCCCTGCTCCTAGTAGGCCACCAGAACCGCTGGGCGAGCAGGTGGTAGGTGCGAGTGGAACCAGGGTGGCAGGCTAGACGGGAGTTGTGTCCCCATTGTATAACCTGGGATTGCAGGTCTTCAGGAACAAAGAGGCGACTTGCGGGACATGCACTGGGGCTGGGTTGGTCATGGAGGGCTTCCCGCACTCGTTCTTCGATGTCCCAGGTCAGAGCAGCAACGATACAGGGGTCAGGTAGGATGGGAGCCAGATCCTTGGAGGGGGCATCATCCTTCTGGAACTGGCGGAAAAGTGCATCAGGCTTGGTGTTGCGAGATCCGGGCCGGTACGAAAGGGTGAAATTGAATCTGGTGAAAAAGAGAGCCCAGCGGGCCTGTCTGGGGTTGAGTCGTTTGGCGGTGCGGATGTATTCTAGATTCTTATGGTCTGTCCAGACCAGGAATGGGACTATGCACCCCTCCAGCCAGTGACGCCATTCCTCCAGGGCGAGCTTGACCGCCAGCAGTTCCCGGTTGCCTATGTCGTAATTGCGTTCGGCCGGTGATAGCCAGCGGGAGAAGAACGCACAGGGGTGGAGTTTGTTGTCATCCGCTGACCTCTGTGAGAGCACTGCCCCAACTCCCACATCCGAGGTGTCCACCTCTACAATGAATTGCCGCTCCGCATCTGGCATCCGGAGGACGGGAGCAGTGGTGAACCGAGCCTTGAGGGTGGCAAAGGCTTCGTTGGCAGCTGGGGTCCAGGCGAAGGGCTGTTTGGTGCTGGTCAAGGTGGTGAGGGGTGACGCAATGGTGCTGTAATTATGAATGAATTTCCTGTAGAAATTTGCGAAGCCCAGGAACTGCTGAAGCTTCTTCCTGCTCTCTGGTACTGGCCATGAAGTCACTGCTGAGACTTTGGCAGGGTCCATCTGGATGCTCCCCTCTGCCACGATGTACCCCAGGAACCCCACAGACTTGGTATGAAACTCAGTTCTCTGCCTTAACGAAGAGGGAGTTTTCAAGGAGACGACGGAGCACTTGCTGGACATGCTGGGTGTGTTTGGACAGGGTTTGGGAGAAGATCAGGATGTCGTCGAGGAAAACGAACACGAACTTGTTTAACATATCTCGCAGGACATCATTCACCAGAGCCTGGAATACCGCTGGCGCGTTGGTAAGGCCAAATGGCATCACCCGGTATTCATAATGACCGGTGGGGGTGTTGAACGCGGTCTTCCACTCATCTCCCTCCCTTATCCGAACCAGGTGGTAGGCATTCCGGAGATCGAGTTTGGTGAAGACCGTGGCTCCCTGGAGCAGCTCGAAGGCGGAGGTGAGCAGTGGGAGAGGGTATCGGTTCTTGATGGTGATGTCGTTGAGACCCCTGTAATCGATGCAGGGGTGCAGGGAGCCATCCTTCTTTCCCACGAAGAAAAACCCAGCACCAGCGGGAGAGGAGGATGGACGGATGAGGCCGGCAGCCAGAGAGTCACTGATGTAGTCCTCCATCGCCTTCCTTTCCGGGGCGGACAGAGAGTAGAGACGGCCCTTGGGTGGTGCAGTGCCTGGGAGGAGATCAATGGCGCAGTCGTAGGGCCGGTGAGGAGGCAAGGAAGTGGCCTTGGCTTTGCTGAATACCTCCCAAAGGCTGTGATAACACACTGGGACATTAGTGAGGTCGGGGGCAGAGCTGGCAGGTGGAGTACGGGAGTTTAGAGTGGCGGCTCATAAGCAGGTCCGGTGGCAGTCCTTGCCCCATTCTCTTATCGCTCCAGTGGCCCAGTCGAGGTGAGGACTGTGCTGGCGGAGCCATGGATAGCCCAGGATGAGAGGTTGGCCGGGGGAATGGAGCAGGTGAAACTGGATGGTTTCGTGGTGGTTGCCTGACAGAGTCATCGGAACAGGGGCAGTGAGGCGGGTGACGGTGCCAAGGAGATGGCCATCCAGTGCCCTAGCTGGAACAGGAGAGGATTAGTGATGGCTTTGCAGACCCAACTGGTGTGCAAGCTCGGTGTCCATGATGTTAGCCTCGGTGCCAGAGTCAACCAGGGTGGCCAGGGTGTGGGTGGAATCCAACAGACGAAGACAAACTTGGAGCATAGGTTTCTGGCTGGTGGAGGAATAGATGGTCATTGAGCTCAGCCGGGCCCCTCCTATGTCCGGTGAGCTCGGGCTTTTACTGGGCAAGAGGCAGCACGGTGACTGTCACCCCCACAGTACAGGCACAGATTGGAGGTGATCCTACGCTGGCGCTCTGCCGGGCTGAGGGAAGCACAGCCGATCTCCATGAGCTCTGACTGGTCCAGAAGGCTCAGCAGAGAAGCAGCAGGAGACGTGGAAGGGGCTGGGTTACTCCATGCGCTGGTGACTGCCTGAGTCTGGCGGGCCCTCTCTCGTCGGCGGGTCTGGACCCGGCAGTCAATGCAGACGGCCAGGGCAATGGCCTCATCGAGTGTCGATGGTTGTTCGTACGAGACCAGTTCGTCCTTCATGTAGTCGGCCAGGCTGTGCAGAAAGGCGTCCACCAGCGCCTGCATGTTCCACTTGCTGCGCCGGGCCAAGGTCCGGAAATCGATCGAGTAGTCAGCCACTGTTCGTCTGCCTTGGCAAATACTCATCAGTCCTCCGGATGCCTCTACTGACAACGAGCCCAGGTCGAAGACCTTAGTTATCTCCGCTGCAAACAGGGAGAAGGAGGCACACGCCGGTGTCCGGCATTCATACTCAGCAGTCCTCCACAGGCGGGCGCGGCCAGTCAGACGAGTGATGACGAAGGCCACCTTTGCCATGAAGGTTCTGGGCTGCAGGTCGAACAGCAACCAGCAGCTGGTCAGGAAAGCACGGACTTGGGAGGGGTCACCGTCAAAATGCTCCGGACTGCCGACCTTGGGTTCTGGGGCATCGAGTGCAGCAGGAGCACCTCCCGGAGCTGGCACGTCAGCAGCGGGTATGACAGAGGCTGATGCAACAAGGGGCGGCGGTGGTTGACTCAGAGGAGCAAGGGGTGCTAGGGCGGTGAGCAGCTGGAATGCTTGGTCCAGTCGTTGTTGCTGACCCAGCTGGATCAGGGCTGCAATGTCGGCAGACATCCAACTGACACCTCCTTCGGTGCGCTGCAGCCGGTCTAGGGCAGAGGGTTCGGGCGCTGACTCCATGTCATGGTCAGATCGTTCTGTCAGGGACCAGACAGGAGAGGAGATCAAATGCACTCGAACCACAGTTTATTAATAACAGGTGAAAAGGGAGTTGGGAGAATGTGTGTGAAGTTAAGTGGCAGAAGGACTGAGAGGCTGGTGGGAGTGTGGCGGTGACGTCTCCCATTCAAGTACTGACCAGGCCCTACCCTGCTTAGCTTCTGAGATCAGACAGGATCAGGCGTAGTCAGAGAGGTGTGGCTGTAGGCTGATAGCTCTTGGGTTTCAGGCAGTCTCCCAGCAAGCAGTCCCTCAGCAGGCAGGAGATAGAGAGCAGGCTGGAACACAGAGTCACAAATCAGGTAGCAAGATAGGGGACAGAAATGCAGGGTCAGGTTACCAGGGCAGAAGAGTAGGGCTCCAGGCAGGGCTGCTCACACCAGGCAGATGGAGAGGCAGGCGAGCAGCAGGGCTGGGCGAGCTGGAGATCAGGCGAAGGTACAGGAGAGGCAGGCAAGAGGCAGAGTTGACAGGACAGAAGGCAGATCAGGTTACCGGGGCTGGAGAGCAGACAGAGTCAGATGGAACAGAATATCTTCAGGAGTCAGAGTAGTAGGAACACAGAGCAGGTTATCACGCTGAGAGTTGCAGATGATCTGACACAGAAGCTTGGGAGGACTGCAGTATAAATACACACAGGGGGAAAGCAGGTGATCAGCAACAGCCAATGACAGTCACTGAAAGTTAATAAGAGGAAGTGAGTGCGGGCGTGGCCGGTAATGCTGAGTGGAGATGTTACCTGAAGAGAGAAGCCCACAGGTAGGACCATGACAATCTTCACTTTTACCCAGTGTCATCACGCACATAGGGCAAGTGATGAAACGCCTGCCAATTTATAGACCTGAGGTTTTTTTTTTTCATGCAGATGTATTTCTATCATAATTTGTTCTGTGCATAGGCAAACAAAATAAAATTACTCCTTTGCTGACTCTTAACTCTATAAACTCAAGTGTTCTCTTGTCACAAAGTTTTTCATAACAGCTGAAAACAAAACAGGGGGAAAAAAATCCCTTCCATGTATTTAGAAATGCAAGCTTCAGATTTCTAGTGTGCTTTCTAACACAATGCTATTTGTTAATGAACACAGCATAAAAGTAAAATAATAATCATAAGACATCATTAAGGTGATGTGAGTCCCCCTGGCCTAGACTCTGCTTCTTTTTCACGCACATGCGTCTCTCTCTCTCTCTCTCTCTCTCTCTTTCTCAGTCATCTGCCGTTCCTTTCCTCTCTCAGTACGGTGTCATATTAGCTTCACCTGTCAGATTAGGCGACAGGTTCATGAATAACTGGACTTTCTCTCCCACTCTCTTCAGACTGTTAGCCTCAGACATTGAAAAGGAAATAAATCTCCATTGTGTCATGCATCGATAAAGCTGACACACACACACACACACACACACAGGTTTGTCTTACTATTCTTGTGAGGACCTTTCAATGACAATTATTAAATGCAACTAATTAATGCTAATATCTACACCTAAACAAAATGCTAATGTCAGTATCCAAAAGGAAAGCTTGCTTTATTTATTTTTCCAATCAAAGCTGCAGGTAATCAGTCACTCACAGTCAGTAACCACTAGTGAAGGTTGTGGCAGATGCAGAGCCAATCCCAGGAAAACTGGACATGAGATGGGGATACACCCTGGAAGGGATGCCGGATAAAATTGCAGATAATAGCTACAGTTTTTATAAGAGAAAAGCAGTTTTCCAAGCAGTCAAGACTGTCAGATTTTCCTATCATTGTGGGGAGATTTGTTCCACACCAGAATATATTGTGAAAACATGTCAACACACACACACGAACCCAAATGTACCAGCTAAAGAAAGAAATTATGGAACACATGCCACTTTTTCTTTTTTCCAAGTATTTTTTCTAACATTTAGAGAGATACAGAAATACACTGTATATAAATCTGATTAATTATGACATCATAATGTTTTAATAATAATAATAATTATTATTATTATTATTATTATTATTATTATTATTATTAACAGTAAAATTAATGCTTTAATCTTTTAATATCTAATACCTTTACAGAAACCAAATTTGGCGCTTCAGCAATAGAATGATGTAAAGAAGACCTTAGAAATCTATTAAATCCTGAGTGAGTTAGGAACTGCTGTATCCACCCCCACCCCATCTCTCTCTCTCTCTCTCTCTCTCTCTGCCTGTGCTTAGAGAGAAAGTGATAAATTAGGGTGAAGGACAGAAAGATATAGATTTCATTCCTTGTGAAGTGATCAAAGGCTTCATATTCTCAGATGTGCTCTTCCTTCCGCATGACCTTTAACTGTCAAAGTAATCACACACACACACACACACACACAATGTTGTACTCATAAAATCCTGTAACTATAATGTCTCAAGTGTTTTTTTCCAACGTAGTATACAAACTCAAAATAGATTGAATAATCTAAATCTGCTCTGTATGAGGAACTAAACATCATACATCAAAAAAGAAGCTGTGAAGTAAATAATTGAAATTCTTAGTTTAGATATATAGTACCAGTCAAAAGTTTGGACACACCTACTCATTCATTTACTATATTGTGACTATTTTCTACACTGTAGAATAATATTGAAGACATCAAACTATGAAATAACATATGGAACATGTATGGAATTATGTGGTAAACAAAAAAGTGCTAAAAAACAAAATACATGTCATATTTTCGATTCTTCAAAGAAGCCACTGTTTCCCTTGATGACGCTTTGCACACTGTTGGCATTATCTTAACCAGCTTCATGAGGTCGTCACCTGGAATGCTTTTCAATTAATAGCTGTGCTTCGTCAAAAATTAATTAGTGCAATTTCTTGCCTTCTTAATGCGTTTGAGATCAAACAGTAAATAGTAAATAATAAAAATGCAGTAAATAGTCCTGTTCCACAACTGTAATAATCCATATTATGTCAAGAATTATTTAATAAAAATAAAGAAAAAATACTGAATTAGAAGGTGTATCCAAACTTTTGACTGGTACTGTAAGTTTAATTTTTGCTACAACAAAAGATGGTCTTCAACATAAATTAAAGAAAACCCTACGGATATGGAAGGTGCAATATCACCTGGACAAGCAGAGCCATAGCAGTGAAATCATCCCTTCTGTTTGTGTCAAATTCAATCCAGTCATCTTCACCAAGGGACTGAAAAGTGAAGTGACAGGATTTACTGTCTCCTTCCATCTCTCAAAATGAACATGGAGTTGAGCAGATAGGAAAGCTTCAATTCCACAGCGGAATTGTACTCAATCCAGGTGCCATTGCAGAAATCATGACTGCAGCATGTAAACCTTGATTCATACACCAAGCTTCAATGCTGCACTAAAAAACAGGAGCCTGTGGATCATGTACTGCTAATTCAGTGTTCACTGGAAAGTCAGGAACAGTAAAGCCTGCAGATCTGTTGTTTTAAGTCACTGCTGAATGGGACTTGAAGAGGATTGTGAGCTTCCCTATACTAAAATCCCTTCCTTCTGTAATGTATATTGGTTGTGTTTTTATTGAATCTGTTGTGCTTTACATTTATAAGTGCTTCTTCAAATCTCAAGTCAAAATAAGATTTAAAAAAAAAAGTCTTTTTGGTCAAAGACAAAGCAGCATCTGGTGAGGAGAAGCAGTGTGAGCAAGAGTGAAACGAGTGCTGTTTTAGCCCTTTGCACGTATTTATAGCTACTTACAAACACATTAGTTTTGCATGGCTACCTGCCCGATTACTGTCATCAATCTCACACAAACACCCCAGAAAAACCCTCACACACTTGCATCTTGTCATCCTTTCATTACAGACACTTTGCTGAAGACCACATGCTACAGATGGTACCGTGTTTGCAGAGTGACAGAGAAAGTTTTAACAATCATTTATTATTAGCATTTCGTCAGTGCAGTTAAAGCCTGAGAAAATCTTTAACAAACACAACTTGTTTCTCACACTTTGGTATTAGGAACAAATTATGCTATTATTTAGAAAGTTGCTCCAATCCACATTATCTAACCTCTCTGCCTTTGGCGTCAGTTCCTCATTATATTAAATTGCTTTGAAATATTTACCTTTTTTTCATTTTCTTTGCACAATACAGAACATGAAAAATAAAATTTAAAAAATCTCACTAAAAAGTAAAAATAAAGGCTCTTACAACAGCAAAAGAAATCAATAACACTATCTATCATTCATTTTGCAAAGCAAATGATTTTTCCTTCTTTTACCTGCCACTCAGGTTTCTCTTTTCATGCAACTCACTTACACCTGAGTCACTGAGCCTGGCTGAATGCATGTGAATTCCTAAATCCTACATCACTGTTGTCATTCAATGTCTGTAAGTCACCATTTTCATTACCTCCACCAAATTTGTTAGAGGAGGTCATGTTTTCGCCTCCATTTGTTTGTTTGACTGTCTGTTCCCATTGTAATTCAGAAAGCAGTGAATAGATTTTGATGAAACTCTGAGGAAAGTTGTGCCTTGACCCATGGCTCACCTGATTAGATTTTGATGCAAATCCAGATACGTATGCAGATTCATGATTTTTTTTGTCTGTTCCCAACGTAACTCAAAAAGTAATGAAATTTGGTGTACAGCTTTAGTATTATCCTAGGTTCAAGTGATTTGATTTTGATGTTGGTAATATGTGGCTTGGCAGAGGTATGCACTCTACCAAAAATCCTTCTAGGGTTTTTGTTTTTTTTTCAAACTTCAGCACATTGGATTGAAAAAAAAATGTCCGTAAAGTTAAAGTGAAAACGTTTGATTTGATCAGAGGGTCTGTTTGTTCATATTGAGTGAGCTACTGTATACACCTTATAAGTTTCAGCTGTTTCAATATACAGACCTTCCTTTAAGGGACAAAGTATTGGTCAGTTGTTTCTTGGTCAGATGTGTCTCTACAAGATGGATTAGTGCAACAGGCCAGTATATGGTGAAAACAATCAGTATACATTTTATTTCTTTATTTCTGAATACCATTGCAGTTCTACAGTCATTTTCAGTTTCTACTTCCTGCTTATACCATATATAAACACATGCAACCCCCATTGCACAGTCTTGCTAACTACCCAGTTTGTGGAAGTTGAACCTTGTTGTTTCTTTGGCTGCCTGGTTGATCATTAAGACTGTCGATTGCCCTTCTAATTATATTGACCCTGGTTCTTTGTGTACTAACCATAGCCTGCCTGATTACTTTGATTCTGTGGATAATTCTGTTAATAACCCTCATGCACATGGATCCCAGATCTCTCTCTCTCTCTCTCTCTCTCTCTCTCTCTCTGAGTCTCTTTTGTTACAACGATCAAATGCCTTCAAAATCAATGGATAGTGCTTCATTTTTCAAGCAGGTCAATTATACAAAACATATAGATACCAAATTTGTCAAAGCTAAAACAATACATTGTTGATGGTCCTGTTGCTTTGACTTAACCCTTTCATTATCCAGTTCTTTTAAGTCAAAGCAAGAACTTAAAATGGCCTCAATGGCCAAATACTAAGATGATCATTTCATTTCTTCATTTTACTCTCAGAAAAACTGTGGGTTCACTAGGGTTGTACCTTCAAGGGAACATCCTTTCTACCTTCAGAAAGTATCATATGCCCAAAAGTATGTGGACCTGACCATTGAACATGCCATTCCAAAACCATAGACATTAATATTGAATTGTTACCCCTTTGCTGCTATAACAGCCTCCACTCTTCTGGGAAGGCTTTCCTGTATGTTTTGGAATGTGGCTGTGGGGATTTTCTCTTTCAACTCCAAGAGATTCAACATCAGTAGAAGGCCTGGTGTGCATCTGTCATTCCAATGGCATTTACTGGGGTTGCAGACAAGGTTCTCTGCAGGCCACTTGAATTCTTCTACCAACCTTGGCAAACCATGTCTTCATGGAGCTTGCATTGTGCACGTGGGCATTGTCATGCTGGAACAGGGTTGGGCCAAGTTCCATTGAAGGAAAGTCTTCAAGCTACAGCTTGCAAATCATATACAATTGTATTTTTCCAACTTTGTGGCAACAGTCTGGAGAAGATAAATGGTGTGATGGTCTGGGGTCTACATACTTAAGGCCATATAGGGTACAGTACTGAACACTAAGGAGCACTGTTGTACATTCAATTAGTTTTTACAGTAAATCTTTAAAGGTGCACTACTTGCAAATTAATTAGTAAAAGATACATACAGTGGCTTGATTAAGTAATATTAATGCCCAGTCACTGAGTTTTTATGGATAGTCTCCTCTAGGCAGAGTTGTGCCATATTCTTTCTAATTTTTAAAATAATGAATTTAATGATGTTCTAAGTTTGGGATTTTTTTTAATTATAAAACCCAGTTTGATACATTTCCATAACTTTTTTCCACAGACTTGTTTTGATAGCTCCTTGGTGTTCATGGTCCAGCTTGTTCTCTAACAAACTCTTGGACCTACCAAGAACAGGTGTATTTACCGTATACTGAGATCACATGATATTTTATTTACACATAAGTAGTTGAATGGAGTCTACCATGTGATCTCTGTTTGCCAAATGTTTGCACCACAGGTACACCCTCAAATCAGAAAAAGTAGAAACAGGATGTTAAAATTTAATTTAAAACTGAAAACAATGATTTGTAAATTATCTTTGACCTGCATTGAATTCAAAACAATACAACAGCACATTATTTGATGTTTTACCTCATGAACTTTCTGTTTCCAAAATATATACTAAATTTAATTTTGATTCTTGCAACATATTTCAAAAAAGTTGAGACCAGAAAGCATTTATCACTTTGTAATGTTGCCATTCTTTCTCACAACACTTTAAAGATGTTTAGGGACTGAAGACTGCAAGTGATCAAGTGTTTCAGGTGTTTAGTTTTTTGTTTGTTTTTTTGTCCCATTCTTCCTGCAAACAGGTCTTAAGGTTTGCAACAGTACAGGGTTGTCGTTGTGATATTTTTGTTTCAAAATTTGCCACACATACTCTATTGGGGACAGAGGGCACAGGCACCCTCTTCTTCCGCAGCCATACCTTTGTAATGTGTGCAGAATGTGGTTTTGCAGTGTCTTGTTGAAAGATCCCTGGAAAAGCCATCCTCTTGATGGCAACATGTGTTGCTCCAAAATCTCAATGTACTTTTCTGCATTAATGCTGCGATCATATTAGTGTATATTACCTTTGCCAAGGGCACTGACACAACCCCATACCATGGCAGACCCTGGCATTTGGACTTGTGGCTGGTAACCGTCTGGATCGTCCTTTTCGTCTTTAGTCCAGAGGACACAGTGCCCATTTCTTATTAAAAAAAGACCTGGAATACTGATTTGTCTGACCACAATACATGTTTCCACTGTGTGATGGTCCATCCCAGATGCCTCCAAGCCCAGAGAAGTCAACGGTGCTTCTGGACGCAGTTAACATAAGGCTTCCTTTTTGCAAAGTAAAATTTTAACTGGCAATTGTGGATGAAACTCCATATTGTACTGCTTGACAAAAGTGTGCCAAAGTAATCCTGAGCCCATGTGGTTATATCAGCTATACAGTGGTGCTTGAAAGTTTGTGAACCCTTTAGAATTTCCTATATTTCTGCACAAATATGACCTAAAACATCATCAGATTTTCACACAAGTCCTAAAAGTAGATAAAGAGAACCCAGTTAAACAAATGAGACAAAAATATCATACTTGGCCATTTATTTATTGAGGAAAATGATCCAATATTACATATCTGTGAGTGGCAAAAGTATGTGACCCTTTGCTTTCAGTATCTGGTGTGACCCCCTTGTGCAGCAATAACTGCAACTAAATGTTTGCGGTAACTGTTGATCAGTCCTGCACACCAGCTTGGAGGAATTTTAGCCCATTCCTCCGTACAGAACAGCTTCAACTCTGGGATGTTGGTGGGTTTCCTCACATGAACTGCTCACTTCAGGTCCTTCCACAACATTTTGATTGGATTAAGGTCAGGACTTTGACTTGGCCATTCCAAAACATTAACTTTATTCTTCTTTAACCATTCTTTGGTAGAACGACTTGTGTGCTGAGGGTCGTTGTCTTGCTGCATGACCCACCTTCTCTTGAGATTCAGTTCATGGACAGATGTCCTGACATTTTCCTTTAGAATTCGCTGGTATAATTCAGAATTCATTGTTCCATCAATGATGGCAAGCCATCCTGGCCCAGATGCAGCAAAACAGGCCCAAACCATGATACTACCACCGCCATGTTTCACAGATGGGATAAGGTTCTTATGCTGGAATGCAGGGTTTTCCTTTCTCCAAACATAACATTTCTCATTTAAACCAAAAAGTTCTATTTTGGTCTCATCTGTCCACAAAACATTTTTCCAATAGCCTTCTGGCTTGTCCACGTGATCTTTAGCAAACTGCAGATGAGCAGCAATGTTCTTTTTGGAGAGCAGTGGCTTTCTCCTTGCAACCCTGCCATGCACACCATTGTTGTTCAGTGTTCTCCTGATGGTGGACTCATGAACATTAACATTAGCCAATGTGAGAGAGGCCTTCAGTTGCTTAGAAGTTACCCTGGGGTCCTTTGTGACCTCGCTGACTATTACACGCCTTGCTCTTGGAGTGATCTTTGTTGGTCAACCACTCCTGGGGAGGGTAACAATGGTCTTGAATTTCCTCCATTTGTACACAATCTGTCTGACTGTGGATTGATGGAGTCCAAACTCTTTAGAGATGGTTTTGTAACCTTTTCCAGCCTGATGAGCATCAACAACGCTTTTTCTGAGGTCCTCAGAAATCTCCTTTGTTCGTGCCATGATACACTTCCACAAACATGTGTTGTGAAGATCAGACTTTGATAGATCCCTGTTCTTTAAATAAAACAGGGTGCCCACTCACACCCGATTGTCATCCCATTGATTGAAAACACCTGACTCTAATTTCACCTTCAAATTAACTGCTAATCCTAGAGGTTCACATACTTTTGCCACTCACGGATATGTAATATTGGATCATTTTCCTCAATAAATAAATGACCAAGTATAATATTTTTGTCTCATTTGTTTAACTGGGTTCTCTTTATCTACTTTTAAGACTTGTGTGAAAATCTGATGATGTTTTAGGTCATATTTATGCAGAAATATAGAAAATTCTAAAGGGTTCACAAACTTTCAAGCACCACTGTAGATGAATGACGGTTCTCGATGCAGTGCCATCTGAGGGATCGGAGATCACCGTGTTCAGCTTAGGCTTGCGTCCTTGTCCTTTACACACTGAAATTCCTCCAGATTCCTTGAATCCTTTAATGATGATACACTCTCAGAAAATAAAGTATATTATTGTACATTTAGGGGTTCAATGGCTTGTCACTGGGGCAGTACCCTCTAAGGTACTTATTTATACCTTCTCTATACTGCTTGGGAACATATATGTAACTTCTTGGCCCTAAAATGGTACACATAGTTACTTTGATGTCCAGTAATGAGCCCTTAGGGGGTACATTGGTGTAGACTGTACCTTAGGGGACAGAAATGGACTCCTACTGTACCCCTATTTCTGACAGTATATGCACCATAGAGGGTCAAATATCCAAATCCATTCATATCTTTCTTTGATGAACATTGTTTTAAAACATTTCACTAATTTTCTCATGCATTTGTTGACAATCTGGAGATCCAACTTTTTTTTTAAATGTGTTACAGCCCGGAAATGCAGGAATGGATGAATCTTAACAAATTAAATGAAGTTGACAAGAAAAAAAAAAGAAATATCTTGGGTTCATTCTGTCTGCAATAAAGTACAAGTCAAATAAATTTAGAAATCACTGCCTTCTTTTTTACTTGCATTTTCCATACCATCCCAACTTTTCTGTTTTGGGCTTATATTATATGGTCCCACAGTAGAGGGTTGAATAATTATACAATCAGATATTTTATGTGTTCTTTTGTAAATAATCTGTTTTCTTTGGAAATAATTTTACAAAGTACAGTGGTGCTTGAAAGTTTGTGAACCCTTTAGAGTTTTCTATATTTCTGCATAAATATGACCTAAAACATCATCAGATTTTCACACAAGTCCTAAAAGTAGGTAAAGAGAACCCAGTTAAACAAATGAGACAAAGATATTATACTTGTTCATTTATTTATTGAGGAAAATGATCCAATATTACATATCTGTGAGTGGCAAAAGTATGTGAACCTTTGCTTTCGGTATCTGGTGTGACCCCCTTGTGCAGCAATAACTGCAACTAAATGTTTTCCGCTAACTGTTGATCAGTCCTGCACACCAGCTTGGAGGAATTTTAGCCCATTCCTCCGTACAGAACAGCTTCAACTCTGGGATGTTGGTGGGTTTCCTTACATGAACTGCTCGCTTCAGGTCCTTCCACAACATTTTGATTGGATTAAGGTCAGGACTTTGACTTGGCCATTCCAAAACATTAACTTTATTCTTCTTTAACCATTCTTTGGTAGAACGACTTGTGTGCTTAGGGTCGTTTTCTTGCTGCATGACCCACCTTCTCTTGAGATTCAGTTCATGGACAGATGTCCTGACATTTTCCTTTAGAATTCACTGATATAATTCAGAATTCATTGTTCCATCAATGATGGCAAGCCGTCCTGGCCCAGATGCAGCAAAACAGGCCCAAACCATGATACTACCGCCACCATGTTTCACAGATGGGATAAGGTTCTTATGCTGGAATGCCGTGTTTTCCTTTCTCCAAACATAACATTTCTCATTTAAACCATAAAGTTCTATTTTGGTCTCATCCGTCCACAAAACATTTTTCCAATAGCCTTCTGGCTTGTCCTCGTGATCTTTAGCAAACTGCAGACGAGCAGCAATGTTCTTTTTGGAGAGCAGTGGCTTTCTCCTTGCAACCCTGCCATGTACACCATTGTTGTTCAGTGTTCTCCTGATGGTGGACTCATGAACATTAACATTAGCCAATGTGAGAGAGGCCTTCAGTTACTTAGAAGTTACCCTGGGGTCCTTTGTGACCTTGCCGACTATTACACGCCTTGCTCTTGGAGTGATCTTTGTTGGTCGACCACTCCTGGGGAGGGTAACAATGGTCTTGAATTTCCTCCATTTGTGCACAATTTGTCTGACTGTGGATTGGTGGAGTCCAAACTCTTTAGAGATGGTTTTGTAACCTTTCCCAGCCTGATGAGCATCAACAATGCTTTTTCTGAGGTCCTCAGAAATCTCCTTTGTTTATACCATGATACACTTCCACAAACATGTGTTGTGAAGATCAGACTTTGATAGATCCCTGTTCTTTAAATAAAACAGGGTGCCCACTCACACCTGATTGTCATCCCATTGATTGAAAACACCTGATTCTAATTTCACCTTCAAATTAACTGCTAATTCTAGAGGTTCGCATACTTTTGCCACTCACAGATATGTAATATTGGATCATTTTCCTCAATAAATAAATGACCAAGTATAATATTTTTGTCTCATTTGTTTAACTGGGTTGTCTTTATCTACTTTTAGGACTTGTGTGAAAATCTGATGATGTTTTAGGTCATATTTATGCAGAAATATAGAAAATTCTAAAGGGTTCACAAACTTTCAAGCACCACTGTATATTGATGTTTCTCTGACTTTTAATATTATGGGTTATTTCATGCAGATTCATGACATAAAATCAATTAATCTATTTAATTTATATTTTGTGATGCTACAAAATGTATTAAAATTCGCAAGTGTGAATATTTATGCAAAGCACTACAAGCCAAAAGGTACAAACTATGTTTCTTTAATAGCATCACCCAAAAAACAGTACAGGTTAATAACCTTGTTACCTCAGGTTTTGTTTTCGCCTCTATATGTTTGTTTATTTGTTTGTTTGTGTGCTCCCAATATAACTCAAAAAGTACTGAATGGATTCTGGTGAAATTTTGATGAAATGTGGTCCATGGGACAAGGAACAACTGATTAGATTTTGATGCAAATCCTAACACAGTATGTGGCTTGGTGGAGGTATTTACTCTAACGAGTGCCCTTCTAGTGTGTCCTGGGCCACTAAAATGAGCAACATTGTATAAATGGGATGTTTTGATGAACTTTTCTACCCAGACCCAGTTCTACAGATATAATTGGTCCTTTCTTTAGGTTGATGGGTTTACTTTTTTTTTCTTTTTTATGTTCTTTTACAGCTTTAGTTAAAAGCTATGGATGTTGTCAGAGTCATTATGAATAAGGAATTGATGTTGAATAAATGTCCACACATTATGCAGTGAGCTTTACAGCTTTACGAACTCAAAATATTAGCACTCTACTGCAGTACCCTTCTCTTTCTCTCAGTCTGTTTGCTCTTGCTTTCCTTTTCTTGTTCCCTGCTCTTTATAACTAATGCAATGCACTCTGGGATGCCTGAGAGAGCTGTGTGTATGAAAAATGTATTTTTATTTCTCTATTTTTTTTATCACAGGTATGATAGACAGCTTCACTCACCAGCAATTCTTTATTAACATGTATGCGTGTGCACACACACACTCGTGTGTGTGTGTGTGTATATATATATATATATATATATATATATATATATATATATATATATATATATATATATACACACACACACACACACACACATACACACACAGATATACATAGGCTGAAAATATCTTTTTGAACTGCTGCAAAGGAAGGATGGAGAAAAAAAGTGAAGGTCCCCCCCCCCCAACAATCATATATATTTATATTCAGAGAGAACATCTCTATGTCTTGCTGTTCTGCTTGCTGGAGTGGAGTGGGAGAAATATTACTCCAGCAGAACATCCTCAAGGCTGGATTAGATCCTGTTCACACACTCTCTCTCTCTCTCTCACTCACTCACGCACACATATATACACACACACACAAAATATATATATATATATATATATATATATATATATATATATATATATATGACCATACAATCTACTAGATCTGCAGTGGTCAGGCCAATCCAGCCTGTCATTTCACACATATTGACAGATTTCACACACAATCTTCAACCTCAGCAAGACACACAAAAAAATAAATAAATAAATAACAAACAAATAGTTTTAAGAGTCCACTGAGCTCTATACTGTATATTATACTGTATACACAACTAGTGATCTATTATGTGTCTATGTTTAAAATCAAAGACAGCCTGCCTTAATTAAATTATTTTAAACTGTGGCTAAATGCACGCACGCTCTCTCTCTCTCTCTCTCACATGCATATGCACATACTTCTATCTTCTCCCCACTTTTCCATCTCTCTCTCTCAACCTATTTTATTCTAGCCACTTCAATGTTTATTACTCTTGTCGCTTTTCTCCTAAAAAAAAATCAACAAACATCTTTTCGTTGTCTATCACTTCATGACAAACATCTCTGCAGCTCCCCAGACACGAGCAGCACAATGGACTGTGTTATTAGCCGTGTCTGGAGAGCTGAGAGTGGAATTAGACACTACAAAGGGCCAGACAGAAGCTCAGCACAACACAGATGATATCTACCTGTCCATCCGCCCAGTCTCTCTCTCTCTCTCTCTCTCTCCTTCTTCCCTTGCTCAAGAAGGAGTGGGGGGAGGGAGGGTGCAGACAAGCGCTCATGGCTAAAGTCTCTTATCAGGCTTTGATGAGCCCACAGGATTAAGGCTACAGACTTGTTTTACGATAAACATCTTTCGGAAGAGAACTTGTAAACAAAAAAATCCATAAATTAAAAAGTAAGCTCAAAGACCTTGATCAAAGCAGGGACACACTGCAGGCCAGTAAAAGGAAAGGTTTGGGTTTGTACTGTTAAATATTTGGGCTTAGGAGATTAACATGAGGGCTCGCTGAATGGTTTGATGAGGATGAAAATGAGGAAATCATATGTTACGGCTTTCGTAATCACCAGACTTCAACCCAGTTGAATACCTATGGGAAATTTCAGACCAACTTGTTGGAGAGTGCTCTCCTCCCTCATCAAAACACCAAGTGAAGGAAAATCTTTCGGAAGAATAGTGTTCATCCCTCCAGTACACTTCCAGAGTAGGGGCGTAACATAATGCCATGATCTGTATATCTTTAAAGCTTCAAAATATTCATGTTTGTATCTGTAATCAGATTAGTCAAAAGTGGGTGTGGCCTATGCCAGAAGGTTTTGTTGTTGTTGTTGTTGTTGTTGTTTTTAAATACAGTAAATCCTCTAATACTGGCCTGTATTCCATTACTGGCCGGGACTCTAATATTGGCCGGTCTCGCTGTCGGAGGAGGTAAATAATGGCCGGACTCTAATACAGGCCGGGGCTATAACCAACGATGTTTCTGAGATCATAGTGGCCTTACACAATCGTTCCGATCTGAAAGACAATTGTGATCAGTGGCGCCGCCAGGCGTATGGCCGTACGCACTAGGCGTACCTTGGGGAGAGAGAGATTTTTTTTAATTATAATTGTTACCTGAATGCTTTGGCAATGCAACATAATTTGAGAGAGAGAGAGAGAGAGAGAGAGACGTGTGTGTGCCGGCGCATTTGTGTGCTTCAGGAGTGGGCGGGGTGTGCGTGACCAAGAAAGCTCATTGGTCAATGCAGATATACTTTTCTTGCACCACTGAGATTCTCTCCAGTTTTGAGAAACGGAGACAGACAATCGTCAGTAGTCAGAGCTTGTGCGAGAATTTATTGAGAAGCGAGTCAAAAATGAGTAAACGAACCCTGAAACAAACGAGCTTGTTTCAGACTTTTACGAAAAAGTCCAAAAGCAGTGATCCAGGGGTGTCATCTGCTTGCCAGTCCTCTCCAGTATCAGCTAGTAACACGGCACCGGCAGCTTCCACTCCTCCGCAACCGAGCAGCAGTACGCTGCAGCTGGATGCGAGCTCAGTTCCTTTGAGGGAATTGCCTTCATCTACCTCTGAGTTTGAAACTAGCCATACATCCAGTGAATTTCATATAAGAACACCTACATCTCCCCATGTCCCTTACGATCAGAAGTAGATGGTTGCTCCACCTTGCTGACAAATGAGCCATCAGATAGCTTTACTAATGAGCCACGAGTCAGCCCGCTATCACTGACATCACATTTATCACACATAGGTAAACTTCAACCAGATGCCTTAAAATGTGCACCGGACACTGTAAAGCTCAATGTCCTACAGAACCGCTTCAAACCAGACAGAGGGTGGGTGGCTCCTTCTACTCTGATTTTCGGTAAACTCAGAAAAATACCCGAGGAGTTTTTCAGCGAGTCTGTGTACCCCACGTTGCGCTACAGTGTGTGTCAGAGTCGTGCGTGCGGTAGTGCTGAACAAGTTCACTAGATTCTGATCGAGGCTATAAAGAGTTTATTGTTTATTGTCGTGTGTAGTTCACATATGTTGTTCAAATATCAGCCTGTGTTCATGGAAGGCTATTGTTCAATTTCAAGTTAAAGTTCTATCGTTGTTTTGTGTATAAGCCTATAGATCGACTCTTCATAGAAACTGCAGCACGCAAGCGTTTTTTTTTTGGGGGGGGGGGGGGGGGGGGGATTACACCGCTAGTGCGTACCTTACAGTTCAACCCTGCAGGCGCCCCTGATTGTGATTACCGGTAGGTCTGGTGGTAACCAGGCAACCAAGCATCAACCTATTTTATAGGTTCAAATAGACACAAAATCTCGTTTTTATTCATTCCACTGGTAGTCTGTTTTGCTCAAATAGAAATAGAGGCGGGGCGGCACGGTGGTGTAGTGGTTAGCGCTGTCGCCTCACAGCAAGAAGGTCCTGGGTTCGAGCCCCGGGGCCGGCGAGGGCCTTTCTGTGTGGAGTTTGCATGTTCTCCCCGTGTCCGCATGGGTTTCCTCCGGGTGCTCTGGTTTCCCCCACAGTCCAAAGACATGCAGGTTAGGTTAACTGGTGACTCTAAATTGACCGTAGGTGTGAATGTGAGTGTGAATGGTTGTCTGTGTCTATGTGTCAGCCCTGTGATGACCTGGCGACTTGTCCAGGGTGTACCCCGCCTTTCGCCCGTAGTCAGCTGGGATAGGCTCCAGCTTGCCTGCGACCCTGTAGAAGGATAAAGCGGCTAGAGATGATGAGATGAGATGAGAAATAGAGGCCTGCCTCTAATTCTGGCCTCCTTCCAATAATGGCCTGGACCAAGATGCACTTGAGTGAAATAAAGGCCCCGGCCTATATTAGAGGATTTACGGTAAACCATATATCCCTTGCCTCCGTTTTTTATTACCTCCGCCAACTTTGTTGGAGCAGGCTATGTTTTTGCCTCCGTTTGTTCCCAACGCAACTCAAAAAGTAGTGAACGGATTTTGATGATATTTTGAAGAAGGTTGGGCCATGGGTTAAGGAACAATTACTTAGATTTTGAAGCAAATCTGGATATGTATGTGGATTCAGGTTTTTTTTTGTTTTGTTTTGTCTTTTCCCAACATAACTCAAAAAGTAGTGAACTGATTTTGATGAAATTTTGAGGAACGTTGGGCCGGGGCCAAGGAACAATTTATTTTGAATCAAATCCAGATACATATGTAAATATAGTAAACATTTGAATATTCTAATATGTGGTTTAGCAGAGGTAAACACCATCAACTGCCCTTCTCGTTTTGTTTTCTTTTTATCTAGCTCACCCCACAGCTTTTATCCCACCATATTTCTAATACATTTTTTTGGTTCCATTTCCCAAATTATAAACAAAGGTGTATCCTAATACAAAATGGAAAATTAAGCCAACACTGACCCAGACTAGGTATAGTCGAGTTGTTACAACTACCACATTTTCATGTTAATGTTCATGAAGTAAAAACCTCTGGCTTACACAACTTCTTTGTTGATCCCCATGGGATTTAGTCATAAACTTTCTTAAATGCTTTCTTAAAAACAAACACATGCCTCCAATTTATCTGTAGTTGTATCCATTTAGAACAAATAATGTACTGTCAGGGAGCAGTAGAGATGAAAGCCTGTGCAGCTTATGTATTAGACCACAGGATAATAAAACAAAGTCAAAACCAGAGCCACAAAATCAACAAAACAAGCTCTAGGAGAACATCACATGAACCATACAACAGGTAACAAGGACTTCACAAATGGCTGTCTACGTTATTTTTGCTGTGAGCGTGATGGCAAACAGGTGTGCAAAATCAGACGTAATAAGGCCATAGCTGTTCAGCCATTTTTTGATGCTACAATGAGCTCATCGGTTCCATTCTCATTCATGAAAAAAGACATGTTTTATGTTTTTTTTTCCTTTTTCAACCATCTGTATGTGTACTTGCTGATTTCTATGTATAGTGTCATTGTGTGTGTGTGTGCATGTGTGCGTGCACAATAGTGGAGTGTTTCTGCTAGCCAATGCATTTAACCCAGGGTTAAGAACTTGGACTGAGCTCATTTGGAGTTCACAGTGGGCTGTGCAGGACCATAACACACTCTGTAGGGGTTCATTTAACACCAGCGCTTCTGCTGAGAACTATCGAGAGATATCAGGGTTTACACAAGAAAGGTTAAGGACTTATTGAACTTGTTGCATGTTTACTGTGGATATTTGAGGAGTACACACAGGTGCACACAGACACACGTTGCACACACACTTCATGTTTTCCCCCCACAAAATTATTATGAATCTGCCAATTTACTCGTATGCCTATACCCAAATAACCATAACCCTAGTGTTAATAACTAAACCCAGAAGTGGGAATTTTAGCCTTTTCAATCGAAAACTGCATTTTCATTCTAAATGTTCCCATATCAGATTTTTCTCCATCCTCTTCATCCTTTTTGAATCTAATTTCCCTTACGACCATTGTTGTTCTCTCTCATTCTCTCTCTAGAGGTCTCAAGGGTCCAAGGTCCAGTGTGAGCCATGAATAAATCATTATTACAACAAAACACACACACACGTGTGTGCACACACACACACCCAGGCCTCGATCAGCCCTGTGTGTCTGTGATCATTGCAAAGCTGTTCCAAAAGCTGTTGCCCCAGAAAATTAGGCCTTCTACCCCACAGTGCATGCATAATTAACATAATTATAAATAAATTAATCATCAAAATCATATATAGAGATATATAATTAATTTTATAAGTACAAATAAATAAATCATCAGAGAGTGCGGGTGATCCTCTCGTCTCTACGCTGATGAAATATTTGTCAACCAGAATGCTCCAGGCTGACTGCTTTACTCTCTGATAGCTGCTCTACTCTATGAAATTGATATCTATTTTGTAGTCTTACGTTATTGTCAGCTATTATGAAAATACCAAATGCTAGAACATGTAGAATCCATTATAAGAAGGTTGGTATCCATGAGGCGGCATGGTGGTGTAGTGGTTAGCGCTGTCGCCTCACAGCAAGAAGGTCCTGGGTTCGAGCCCCGGGGCCGGCGAGGGCCTTTCTGTGTGGAGTTTGCATGTTCTCCCCGTGTCCGCGTGGGTTTCCTCCGGGTGCTCCGGTTTCCCCCACAGTCCAAAGACATGCAGGTTAGGTTAACTGGTGACTCTAAATTGACCGTAGGTGTGAATGTGAGTGTGAATGGTTGTCTGTGTCTATGTGTCAGCCCTGTGATGACCTGGCGACTTGTCCAGGGTGTACCCCGCCTTTCGCCCGTAGTCAGCTGGGATAGGCTCCAGCTTGCCTGCGACCCTGTAGAAGGATAAAGCGGCTAGAGATAATGAGATGAGATGAGATGAGATGGTATCCATGAGCATTTATAATATATAGTTGTAGAAGCTCAAACACTATGTGTGTTCCCATAATGCAATGTGTCCATACATCAGTTTTAACATAGCTGTGAACACTGACTTGGTTTATAATATATTGTATGTAATACAGGTCTGGGTGATTCGGGGTGCCATTTGTGTCCCACTGATATTATCCATCTATCCATTATCTGTAGCCGCTTATCCTGTTCTACAGGGTCGCAGGCAAGCTGGAGCCTATCCCAGCTGACTATGGGCGAGAGGCAGGGTACACCTTGGACAAGTCGCCAGGTTATCGCAGGGCTGACACATAGAGAAAACAACCATTCACATTCACACCTACGGTCAATTTAGAGCCACCAATTAGCCTAACCTGCATGTCTTTGGACTGTGGGTGAAACCAAAGCACCCGGAGGAAACCCACACAGACACGGGGAGAACATGCAAACTCCACACAGAAAGGCCCTCACCAGCTGCTGGACTCAAACCCAGGACCTTCTTGCTGTGAGGCGACAGTGCTAACCACTACACCACTGTGCTGCCTCCACTGATATTATATTTCCATCCATCCATCCATCATCTGTAGCCGCTTATCCTGTTCGACAGGTTCGCAGGCAAGCTGGAGTCTATCCCAGCTGGCTATGGGCGAGAAGCAGGGTACACCCTGGACAAGTCGCCAGGTCATCGCAGGGCTGACACAGACAGAGACAACCATTCATGCTCACATTCACACCTATGGTCAATTTAGAGCCACCAGTTAACCTAACCTGCATGCTTTTGGACTGTGGGGGAAACCGGAGCACCCGGAGGAAACCCACGCAGACACGGGGAGAACATGCAAACTCCACGCAGAATGGCCCTCGTCGGCCGCTGGGCTTGAACCCAGGACCTTCATGCTGTGCTAACCACTACACCACCGTGCCACCCCCACTGATATTAGATTTACAAATATGTAAATAATTGTACACGACATTTTATACACTAATTAAAAAAAATCTCTATCTACAGAACATTTTGCCTGTCCAAAAACATTCACTTAACTCTGGTGTCTGAACACATTCACATCTATGCAATATTAATATTTGGATTATAGAACAAATCACATGTTTCACAAAATACCCTGATAGAATTTATATTTTTATATTTCACAGATTCTTGGTTGAAGTATTGTGTACATTTTTATTCTTCACTTACTGCTTGTTGAGCTAGAATACCTTTGTTTGCACAAGCCACAGACATCATCATCAGTGGATGTGACTAGGTGTTTTTATTATATATCAGTGCAACAAGAAGTGTGGTGCCCTGCATTCTTTGAGTTATTACATGCTGTGAGTCACTGATGGAAAACCACACACACACACTTTTGTAATTCTATCTTTGTGGGGACTCTTATTGACATAATGCATTCCCTAGCTCCTTACCCTAACCTTAAAGGGTACCGGTGCATAATTTAAACGTGATCAATATCGATAGTACAAGCCTTAATTATATTAATGCATACAAGTGCAGCCACTTGATTAGCTATCATAAGCTTAAAAGTCCAAAAGCACGTCAAGTTTTATTGCACATGGGCAACCAATATGGCGTCCAGGATGTGACGCAAATTGGTTGATAGCCAAGTACTGGAAGTTAAGTGTAGCTGATGTAAACATATTTATTAGCCTGGATTTAGTCAGATGAAAAAGAGTTCTCTTCAAGTCAGTATGGACAGTGGAGAAACCGGATATCTGTCTGAACTTCGGAGAAAAGACTATCTGTATCTGGGAAATGATTTCAGCAGCGAATCATCAGATAATTCCAAAGACGAAACCAGTGGTGGTTTGCAAGTACAAAGTCAGGAAGGAAGGAAAAAGTGTTCGGCAGCTATCTGGTGCAGATGTGGAAAGTGTGCCAAGTGGAAAACTGACATTGAAAGTGTTTGTTGTAAAGAGCACAAACATTTATGCGATATAATACAGGCACAGTCACTGAATTGTTTCACAGATAAACCCGGTTTGGAAACATATGTCGCACACAAGCCTGCATTGGAAATGGACCATATACAGACCATGATAGCCTGATATGAGAGAGCCAGGAATAGATGGAGTACTTGCAAATCAGTAAGCAGCCGATTATATATCGAAACTAAGTGTGTGCACGTGTTTATGTATATGTGTGTATCCATACTAGCTATAAAGCTTATTTATTTATTTATTTATTTATTTATTAGTTGTGTTAATACAGGTATAGACATGCAATATGCCACAATAATTTATATGGTCTAAATATAGGCTAGTGACAGCTTGAAGCCGAGTGTGAGTTTATAGCAGAGCGGAGCAAAGTGCGGAGCACCGTACAATACTTAACCATTGGACAACGAATCCAGCGCTTATTTTTAAGTTCCTTTTTAAAAAATAATGTAGGATTATTTACCAACACTGTAGCAGCCCTTGGCATGTACAACCCCGATTCCAAAAAACTTGGGACAAAGAACAAATTGTAAATAAAAACGGAATGCAATAATTTACAAATCTCAAAAACTGATATTGTATTCACAATAGAACATAGACAACATATCACATGTCAAAAGTGAGACATTTTGAAATTTCATGCCAAATATTGGCTCATTTGAAATTTCATGACAGCAACACATCTCAAAAAAGTTGGGACAGGGGCAATAAGAGACTGGAAAAGTTAAAGGTACAAAAAGGAACAGCTGGAGGACCAAACTGCAACTCATTAGGTCAATTGGCAATAGGTCATTAACATGACTGGGTATAAAAAGAGCATCTTGTAGTGGCAGTGGCTCTCAGAAGTAAAGCTGGGAAGAGGATCACCAATTCCCCTAATTCTGCGCCGACAAATAGTGGAGCAATATCAGAAAGGAGTTTGACAGTGTAAAATTGCAAAGAGTTTGAACATATCATCATCTACAGTGCATAATATCATCAAAAGATTCAGAGAACCTGGAAGAATCTCTGTACGTAAGGGTCAAGGCCGGAAAACCATACTGGGTGCCCATGATCGTCGGGCCCTTAGACGGCACTGCATCACATACAGGCATGCTTCTGTATTGGAAATCACAAAATGGGCTCAGGAATATTTCCAGGGAACATTATCTGTGAACACAATTCACTGTGCCATCCACCGTTGCCAGCTAAAACACTATAGTTCAAAGAAGAAGCCGTATCTAAACATGATCCAGAAGCGCAGACGTCTTCTCTGGGCCAAGGCTCATTTAAAATGGACTGTGGCAAAGTGGAAAACTGTTCTGTGGTCAGACGAATCAAAATTTGAAGTTCTTTATGGAAATCAGGGATGCCATGTCATTTGGACTAAAGAGGAGAAGGACGACCCAAGCTGTTATCAGTGCTCAGTTCTTAAGCCTGCATCTCTGATGGTATGGGGTTGCAGTAGTGCGTGTGGCATGGGCAGCTTACACATCTGGAAAGACACCATCAATGCTGAAAGGTATATCCAGGTTCTAGAGCAACATATGCTCCCATCCAGACGACGTCTCTTTCAGGGAAGACCTTGCATTTTCCAACATGACAATGCCAAACCACATACTGCATCAATTACAGCATCATGGCTGCGTAGAAGAAGGGTCCGGGTACTGAACTGGCCACCCTGCAGTCCAGATCTTTCACCCATAGAAAACATTTGGCGCATCATAAAACGGAAGATACGACAAAAAAGACCTAAGACAGTTGAGCAACTAGAATCCTACATTAGACAAGAATGGGTTAACATTCCTATCCCTAAACTTGAGCAACTTGTCTCCTCAGTCCCCAGACGTTTACAGACTGTTGTAAAGAGAAAAGGGGATGTCTCACAGTGGTAAACATGGCCTTGTCCCAACTTTTTTGAGATGTGGTGTTGTCATGAAATTTAAAATCACCTAATTTTTCTCTTTAAATGATACATTTTCTCAGTTTAAACATTTGATATGTCATCTATGTTCTATTCTGAATAAAATATGGAATTTTGAAACTTCCACATCATTGCATTCCATTTTTATTTACAATTTGTACTTTGTCCCAACTTTTTTGGAATCGGGGTTGTAGAACAACAGCAGAGAGTCTCTGATGGGTGCGTATGCATTTTATTCCTCTTAAACATTAGTACAGCATCGAAAATTGGACATCAAACACCGGATGTCAAATACCATTACACCATCGAAAACTAAAGAATACAAGACAAAAATAATTAGCGTAACATGGTTGTTAACAAATGCACAATTTTGCAGTAATGTTTACAGAATATGTTCTGAATGTTACACACCTCACTCCACTCAACCAAGGGTGCAAACCTCTACAAGTTAGCCAAGCGTGCACCAGTAGCCTCTGCATTCAAAGTCTCATGCTAAACCACAGTTCAATCAATGCACCGAACACAAGCGAAACACACTCAATTAACAGCACACACACACTTTACATTGTGCATGAATGACATATCAGGATGACAGACAGCAAAGCTTTATAACCTACAGTACCATGTTAAACCTCTGATGGAGGCACGTGGTGAATATAAACACAGCAGTGAGTGTCCGTAGCATAACTAATACAGCTTCCTGTGCTGACAGCTCCATCCATAACATGAATAATGAGTGACAGCTCTGGCCGCCACTTACAAATACATTTTACACTCATCGGGAGCTCCGCTTTTAGGCAGTGCCTAAGTATACATTAGATTGAAAATACTTAAAAATAATTTGTTTAAAAATAATTTAAATAAATCATTGGCTCTCCTTAATGTTCTCTTGTCATTAGCATGAAAAAAAAATCATCCCATCAAAATACTAGCTCTCATCCCTGTTAAAATGCAGCCAGTGTCAGCAAAGAAACCTTGTAAAAACTGAGATATTGTTGCCTGAGATGATTAGCACATTTCTTGAATGGTTAAAGTAATGTTTTCTCATTCACCCTATTGTCCCGAGTTCAAATCCTGACAATACCACAGCCACCCATGGCCCGGAGTCCAAGAGAGCAAAAATTGTCCATGCTCTCAGGGAAGAAGCAGCTGGCTGGTGGTTGGGAATTATCCATGACTAAAACTAGGGAGAAAATCAGGGTATTTTTAAATGGTATCTTCTATAATTGGATATCTTTTATACTTAATTGTTAGTGTTACATAGAATAAATGGTACCGCAATCAAGAAATCTGCCTTTTTATGTTTTCGCATCACCAAACAGTGGAGTTTGGGATACGCCCTAGGTACAGCAGCAGGCACAAAGACAAGAAACAGCACTTGAATTGATATTGTTAGATTTGCAGGTTCTTGTTGGGCCTCTTTTCTTTTTCAGCAAAGACTGCCAATGCTGAGCCTGTGTGAAAGCTGTGTAGCATACAAAAGGGAAACATGTTACACAGCAGATGGTCAGAAATTCTGCAGGCATATAAGGAAAGCTCCCCCCCCCCCCCCCCCCCCCCCATTTTATCTACTTTCTATCTCACCCTCCACACCAGGGATGTTTCTCTCTCTCTCTCTCTCTCTCTCTCTCTCTCTCTCTCTTTCTGAATGTTGCAGTGGAGCAGAGAAATTGCCTGTTATCCCAGGTCGATTTTTCATGTGCTTGTAAATTGGCTGGTATTGACGAGTTTGTGAGCAAGGGCTAAGTCTGTGTGAACCCAACCAACACAGCCCAGCATGAGACTGAACTTAGTTCCACTCTCATAGTGGGAGATGGCATGGGTGCCTGGTGGATGTTAGCGATGAAGTCTGAAGATGCTTCATGCTATGTGATGTCAGAACCCTATACCATTAACACTGACCTGGATCTGAATTGAATCATGCACAGCCTTAAAAAAAAATCTTATCAGGTGAAAATATTTCATAGAGTTTATCAATTATTTCTCATTGTGAGAGTATTATAAAATGAGATTAATTAAGATTAAGCACATTTCTTGAAGCTTTCAATGATTCTAATGGAAGATAATCTTGCTTCTTTCTGGAAATAAACTCATGAAAATAAGCATCTGCTAAGAGAAGGTCATTTCAAGACTGTCTAGAAACAGGCTTAAGAATCTTAATTTTTTTATTAGACAAATTCATCTATGTATATTCATGCTATTTCATTGCTAATATATCTTTTTTTTTGCAGTGTGTTATTTTCTTATGAAAATAAGTTTCACCAATTTGCTTAATTTTATACATTTCCTTTCTCAGAAACAGAGAAAGAGAAATAGAACTGGGAAAACAGGACAGAGGAGTAGCAAGAAACGACTGAGTAAACAGAACGCATGTAATCATGGTGTGTGTGTGTGTGTGTGTGTGTGTGTGTGTTTGGAGGTTGAGTATGGACAATAAAACACGCATTATGTACTGTTACAACACAATCACATCTCTGCCTGAGGTACAACTGGAGTGTTATGACCTTAAGCACTGCTTTATAAATGAACTTTCATTCTAATTATTATTTTTGTTGCATTTTGTTAATGATATGTAAATTAGGGTGTCGCTATGGCAGTAAAATCACACATCTCCTCTGTGTCTTTGAGTGAGACTGCCATTCAATTCCACTGCTAGAATAGAAGGATCTGTGGAGAGATGGAGAGACGTGCAACAGAATCTCTATCAACTCTCTCCACTCCTGTGTCTTCTGCTTCTTTAACCCCTGTTATCTCTTCTTGTTTTCTGTCTTTTGTTTCTGTCTTGTCCCCACTCCTTCTTTCAGTACCTCACCATCTCTCATTACCCTCCTATCCCCCCTGTGATCACTGTTTGTCTGCTGCAACTGTTGCCTGCCACTCTGTTCTCTTCTTTCACAGATTGTGGACAATTTGAATCCTGAATTTTAAAAGAAGGCAGCAACAGACACAATGGTCATAGAGAACACTGTACATTTGTGTGTGTGTGTGTGTGTGTGTGTGTGTGTGTGTGTGTGTGTGTGTGTGTGTGTGTGTGTGTGTGTGTGTGTGTGCGAGCGCACATGCATGTGCTCCCTAGAGTACACTTCACACAAAAGCTCATCTGCTGCTGGGGCACACACAGATCCCAATCTCATGATTTCATTCACACACTCCATCTTCAGAGACACTTCCCACTTATTTGCTCTCGAACACAACATGCATAAGCACACCTGGGGGTAATAAATGTAAGTCCCTTCTGTCCTGAATTGTCCTGTCACTTCCCTCCAAAATGATGACTTGCGCACCTTCTTTCCTGAAACGTTCCTTCTCCGCACCTGATCTGCATGTTCCCTCTCGGGTGTGTCAGGTCGCTGTGCACTCTCTGTAGCTCTGTAGTCTACGAGATGATAGTGCACCCTAGAAGATAGTTTTACTCTTGCACTGAAAGAGAAGGAGTGATCAAGAGAGACTGACCTCAAAGCTGCTTCTTTCATTACTGCTTCTGTGTTCTTAGAATCAAACACAACTCAGTCTTCAAAAAAAAAAAAAAACAAGCCATTGAGACATAGTAGGTTTGGTGATGTCTGAGATTAAATTGAGCATTTATTGAAATGTTACAGTGACTAGTTGGGTTAAAGTGCACAGCATCAGCTTTCATGCGAAAACCTTTGTAGCCAATTCTAAAAGGAAAAAAGTCCCTTAATATATCTCATCACAAAACTCCCTACACCTTCATCATGCAACTAAAAAAAACAGTATGATTAACTGGCTAATGGATCTGTGTGCTCATTATATGTAGCTATGAACACAAACAGACACAGCTACAACACAGATCGAGTCATTTACAGTCCCTTTAAATTCATTCAACACTTTTATCAGGAGCCATCACTCACAGCTTGGCAGTCATGCAGTTTAGACTCACAACCTTCTGATTATTAGTTCAAAGCTTTTACCACTGAGGCAATAAAATACCCATGCCAAAACATGACTTGGTCAAAAAATCAATGATTTTTACACCACATTAAACACAGCAGTAAGTGGATTGGCTATGTATAAAAATCACCCCTAAGTGTGAATGAATATGTGACTGTGTATGTGTGCATGGTGTTCTTCAATGGACTGGCATCCAAATCAGGGAGTATTTCCACCTCACATCCAGTATTCCTCGGATAGCCTCCAGATCATGATGGAAAGTACCCTTACAAAAAAGAAGTTTATTCAAGTGTGTTTCTAGTATATTTCTTTTAAACTAAAAATAAGAGAGTATGCTTTCAGTTTACATTTTATTTACTTATCAGAGATATACTTAATAAAGTTATACATAAGTATACTTGGCTTATACTGAAAAGCTAATTAAGCTTATACTTAAACTTTTGATCAACATATACTTAACAAAAGTGTAATAAAGTATTAAAATATTTGTGCCTTGTGTTTAAGTGTACTTGCCCTGTAGTAAATTTTGATTTTTAAAGAAAATGAATATGCTCTTAATCCTGAGTGTCTGTTGTTATTTTGTGAATTCTTACCTTTATAACTTCATTGTAACTTAAGGTACAAAACACTTAAGTTGTCTACTGGTACCGTAGTGTGCATGAAGTAAGGATTAGGGCTAGAAAACTAACACCTAGAAGGGTAATTGCAGTTTATTTCAAACCTAAAAAGTGGACTAGATGTATATAACCAGTAACTAATAGTATATTTCCAATATGCTATAAAGTATACAACCCCGATTCCAAAAAAGTTGGGACAAAGTACAAATTGTCAATAAAAACGGAATGCAATAATTTACAAATCTCAAAAACTGATATTGTATTCACAATAGAACATAGACAACATATCAAATGTCAAAAGTGAGACATTTTGAAATTTCATGCCAAATATTGGCTCATTTGAAATTTCATGACAGCAACACATCTCAAAAAAGTTGGGACAGGAGCAATAAGAGGCTGGAAAAGTTAAAGGTACAAAAAAGGAACAGCTGGAGGACCAAATTGCAACTCATTAGGTCAATTGGCAATAGGTCATTAACATGACTGGGTATAAAAAGAGCATCTTGGAGTGGCAGCGGCTCTCAGAAGTAAAGATGGGAAGAGGATCACCAATCCCCCTAATTCTGTGCCGACAAATAGTGGAGCAATATCAGAAAGGAGTTCGACAGTGTAAAATTGCAAAGAGTTTGAACATATCATCATCTACAGTGCATAATATCATCAAAAGATTCAGAGAATCAGGAAGAATCTCTGTGCGTAAGGGTCAAGGCCGGAAAACCATACTGGGTGCCCGTGATCTTCGGGCCCTTAGATGGCACTGCATCACATACAGGCATGCTTCTGTATTGGAAATCACAAAATGGGCTCAGGAATATTTCCAGAGAACATTATCTGTGAACACAATTCACCGTGCCATCCGCCATTGCCAGCTAAAACGCTATAGTTCAAAGAAGAAGCCGTATCTAAACATGATCCAGAAGCGCAGACGTCTTCTCTGGGCCAAGGCTCATTTAAAACGGACTGTGGCAAAGTGGAAAACTGTTCTGTGGTCAGACGAATCAAAATTTGAAGTTCTTTATGGAAATCAGGGACACCGTGTCATTCGGACTAAAGAGGAGAAGGACGACCCAAGTTGTTATCAGCGCTCAGTTCAGAAGCCTGCATCTCTGATGGTATGGGGTTGCATTAGTGCCTGTGGCATGGGCAGCTTACACGTCTGGAAAGACATCATCAATGCTGAAAGGTATATCCAGGTTCCAGAGCAACATATGCTCCCATCCAGACGATGTCTCTTTCAGGGAAGACCTTGCATTTTCCAACATGACAATGCCAAACCACATACTGCATCAATTACAGCATCATGCTGCGTAGAAGAAGGGTCCGGGTACTGAACTGGCCAGCCTGCAGTCCAGATCTTTCACCCATAGAAAACATTTGGCGCATCATAAAACGGAAGATACGACAAAAAAGACCTAAGACAGTTGAGCAACTAGAATCCTACATTAGACAAGAATGGGTTAACATTCCTATCCCTAAACTTGAGCAACTTGTCTCCTCAGTCCCCAGACGTTTACAGACTGTTGTAAAGAGAAAAGGGGATGTCTCACAGTGGTAAACATGGCCTTGTCCCAACTTTTTTGAGATGTGTTGTTGTCATGAAATTTAAAATCACCTAATTTTTCTCTTTAAATGATACATTTTCTCAGTTTAAACATTTGATATGTCATCTATGTTCTATTCTGAATAAAATATGGAATTTTGAAACTTCCACATCATTGCATTCCGTTTTTATTTACAATTTGTACTTTGTCCCAACTTTTTTGGAATCAGGGTTGTACTTTTATAAACTAAAAAGTGGACTAGAAGTGTGTAACAAGTAAACCAATAGTATATTTCCAGTAAACTACAAAGTATACTTTAGTAAACTAAAAAGTGGACTAGAAGTATAAAACAAGTAAACTCATAGTATATTTCCAGTATACTATGAAGTAAACTAAAGAGTGGACTACAAGTATAGAACTAGTAAACTATTAGTATATAAGTTTACTTGTGGTATACTTGCAGTAAAAAATTAAAAATACTAGTTGTATACTCAGAGTTTACTTCTCTTAGACTTAAAGTGTACTTTTATAAACTAAAAGTGGGCCAGTTTTGTCCCAAGAAGTATTAGATTAGTTTACTTACAAGTATACTGTAAGTACATTGATATCAGTATACTTGGTACACTAAAGTATACTTAAGGAAATATACTTTACTTACATATACTTAATAATATGAACTTGAAGTATACTTCTTTTTGATAAGGGTAGGGAGGTAGGTAGATGTCGTCCAGCCAGAATGTCTACAGACACAACATCCAGTTCCTGATCACGTTTTACTTCCTACATGAAAATAATGTTTCTTTAAGTATTTTTGCTCTTCTGAAATAAATCCAATATATAATACAGAATGTGTAGGAGTCCTGAAAGGCTTTAAATGGACCTCATAGGGTGAAATGCTTTTAAAGGCAGTCTCAAGTTCAACTTCCCAAACCACGACTGTGTCATTTTCACTCTAAAATGCTGTAGTGCAGAGCAAAAACAATAAACCCTGTTTCTAAAACACATTATATCTTTATAAGCAGACTTGTTATGTGACATAATTAGACATCAAGCCTTACATTTGTAATTGTAGGATGCATTAGGCTTCATTTATCAAAATGGATTCATACATGTCAAGTTATATGGTTTCCCCATATTTTGTATGGGAAAATGCAATTTTTTGGCTAATACGGCATACGCTGATTTTCGTACGAGAAAATTACGTTTTGTATCAGAGATTTTTTCCATTACTCTGAGAAAATTTTCTTAGCATCCACCATTTATTTTTTCAAACACGCATACCCAATGAAATGGAACTATTTTCGATTTATGTGGTTTGATAGTTGCACGTGGTTTTCTCGGTCATTTAAGTCCATCAGCTCGGACTGCCCAGACTTCTGTGATGGCTGCAGAAGTTATGTTCTGCCAGTTTCTCGTGGAACACAACATCCCCCCGACTGTGGCAGACCATTTTTCGCAGCTAGCGAAAAAAAAAGTTTTCCGATTCAAAGACTGCACAGGTAAGCATTTGTGTTTTTTTTTTTTTATTTTATTTTTTAAGTTTTTACTGTTTGCATGTAGGAAAGCTTCCTCCATTATGATGATAATTTAGGGAGGCGATACTGGGAGTTGCCGTTTATACAGCGGCAACTGTAGTTACCCGGCGATTTCTGGTTTCGCTTCCCTAAACATTTTAATTGCTGATAGATATTATATGTAGACACAGATGACCAACACTCGTTACTACCATCAGTCGTCAGTAAACTGGAAAAGTATTGAATGAAGAGTAATGGTGGTAACGACTGTTGGTAACCTGTCTCTAAAATGTGTAGTGGGGGATGGAAGCAATTTAACACCATCTACATGTTTGCTATGCTCTGATTTTCTTTTATTGACCAGGAAAATACTAGGTGTATATTGGGGAAAGGTCTTCGATGTGAAAACTGCTCTGGGTGTTGCCAGGTTTCCAATGCTGAAACAACTTTTTACTGCTTTGTTGCACCTCCCACAGAGCAATGCAGATAGTGAGAGGACTTTTTCATTGGTTAGGAAAATTCATACCGAGGAAAGAAAAAATATGGCTGCAGACACATTAACTGCATATCTGCAAATTAAAACGAACTGTGACGAGGAGCTACAACTGCTACCCAAGCAGTGATATCATAGCTAGTGCCAAATCTGCAACATCTTTGTACAGCAAAGAACACTCCAAAAAGGAATAAGATTCAAATTCTTGTTATAAATTACTGGGAAGATTTTCAATTTAACTTCATAATTTATTAATATTTTCACTTATCCTTGTTTACATAATATACTTGATGTGGTTCAGTCATCTTTAGTTGGATCTAACACTGCTTGTGGTGTCAACACTTTTTTCTCAAATGGAACTTTTACTAACCTTCATTTACTGTTTGGCATGATTATATATAATTTATTACATGTAACCTACTATTTTAATTAACATACCTACTTAGTACTGCTGTTATATTTCAGGTAATTTTCTTTGGTGGAATGTAATATTGTAGGTGAGGTCAACACTTGTCAAATAGAACTTTGTGTAATTTTTATGAACTATTTAGTATTAATACATTTTATTTACATCAATAATTCTGGTATTACTGATACAATGTATATTAAATAATTAAGTTTATAGTTCAGTCATTCTCTTTAGTAGATAATTGTTTACTTGACTGTACATATAGTCCTTTTTAATTCAGTTGTTTTCTCTGGGGTCTAAAATTTCTTTTTATTCAGTACATGCTTATCTGATCCCTTTAACTTGATGCAGTGTGATAAATATGTCTATTACAATAGGAGTGTATAATGTGGAATAAAACAATCGGTGCTTTGGATTATATATTGGAATTTTTTCTCGTGTATAAGGGCTCATGGGTGTATGTAAGGGAAAAGTACAGATTTTATAAGGGCATGGGTAACTAAAGGTTGACATGTATGGGATATGGATGAAATTATTTGTAAATCACTTGTAGAAGTATTTATACATAAAATGTGGCATTCATGAAAATCCAGTTCATTCGAAAAAATATATATCCCACATTAGATCCTACGTTTGTGTAGCACAGTCAGTGAACCTCGAATGATAGGCTTCAAATTGTATAACTGGCAATGAATCGCTGTCAGTTTATATTTGGAATATGTTATGTAAAGTTTAAATAGCTTATTTATTTCAACTGGACACACATTTACTAAAATTTTCTGAAACATGGTCATGCCATATTAAGGCAAGATACATACAGGTGAGGTGGCATGGTGGTGTAGTGGTTAGCGCTGTCGCCTCACAGCAAGAAGGTCCGGGTTCGAGCCCCGTGGCCGGCGAGGGCCTTTCTGTGCGGAGTTTGCATGTTCTCCCTGTGTCCGCTTGGGTTTCCTCCAGGTGCTCCGGTTTCCCCCACAGTCCAAAGACATGCAGGTTAGGTTAACTGGTGACTCTAAATTGAGCGTAGGTGTGAATGTGAGTGTGAATGGTTGTCTGTGTCTATGTGTCAGCCCTATGATGACCTGGCGACTTGTCCAGGGTGTACCCCGCCTTTCGCCCGTAGTCAGCTGGGATAGGCTCCAGCTTGCCTGCGACCCTGTAGAAGGATAAAGCGGCTAGAGATAATGAGATAATAATGAGATGAGATTTTTTTTTGGGGGGGGGGGGGGGTCGACGGCAAAATTTTTCCGCACATCATGCAGTAAGTGGGAATTTTGTATTCAGTTTGATATTCACTTGTCCCCCTGCATTCTGGTGTTTTGTTTGTGGGTCATCCAGCTGGAGATGGACAATGGGGGGGGAGTTTGAGATTTTGGATTTAGTAGATGTTCCTGCATTCTGGTGGATTTTTGGAGTGGCCTGCTGTGCCATACCTACATTCTTACACACCCTGACTTGCCAGGCCTTCAGCTTGTGGCCAACAAAAGCACCAAGTTTTGGCTTAAAAGCCCCCACACTAGAAAACTACAGATGACTGCCAATGTTCCTGTAGCCCTATAGACCTGTGTTTCAGATTTAAAGGCAAGTTCATGTTTGAAAATATTTCATCAGCTAAGCCTAAACACCTTCTGAATTGAAACTAAATGTTAAGTTTTTAATAACTGTTGCAAAAAATAAGATTGTCCCTCACTGACTATTCATTATGCATTTAAGGGCTTTCCCCACCACTGTTCAGCAGACGATTGGCATGGGGAAAAATATCAACAGCAAAAGAACAAATAAAATGCTTAAACAGTAAGCAAAATGTGCATGTGCTACAAGAAACATTAAAATGATTAAGTTTGAACAGTATTGAAACACAAAAAGCTGATCCTTGACCATAGGTGGGAATGTGCACACAAAGTTGGGCTTAAAAAATTTGGTCATACTTAAATAAGCTATATTAATATATTTCTTATTAATTTATTTCTTATCTATGTTTCTTATTAGTAATAGAGCATTCGTCAGGGCCTGTTATTGTTCTCTGTCTTTTTTTTTAATTATTCACAAGTTCAAGTTCTTTGATATTACAGGTGACCATGCTTTATTTACTTTAACTGAGCAATTACATACATCATAAATAATTAAAAATAAATACCCTGTAAATAAACAATAGGTATGGTGGCTAATGGCTCTTCTTGCATTTGTAATATTATCTCTTACTTGCTTTATTTTACAACATTTCCAGTATGGCTTCAAATAAAATCATAAAGTATGATAACATACAGTAAATAAACTAAAAATGCACCTTAATAAACGTGTGCTAAGGAGGTGCTCTCCCGTGCTGCTTGTTGGGGAAGATGGAGGCTGTGGCACGGCAGTAGGCCTATAATGATTTAGCATGCCTAGTACACAGCTCTCAATATGGCATTAAATATTCTCACAACACTTATAGGCTAAAACGATTAAGAAACTTTATATAAGTTCATAATTATGCCAGTAACACCACACATTGGCGTGCATATGTACAAACCTGTCTGAGACACTCGTCTTCAACTCGGATACCTTCTTCTCCCTCCTCTTCCTCTAAATTGACGGTAGGCAATTATCCAACTTCCGGCGAGTGCAGCATCATTAGATGCGCCACCTACCATAGGGGAGTGTGTACAGAAGGGAACACCTCTCTGCCTGTTTAGCCGTGCGTAAGGTGTAATTGATCAATCACAAGTGGTTGGCGCGACGCAATGGGTAGCCTAGATTAGATAGATAAACTAGATTTTTTTCTAGTGTGAGAAATCGGAGGTATGGCGTGTGAGCATGTGAAGACAATCAAATGCGTGTGTCTCATGCTCATTGCGTGAGAGTTGGCAGCCCAGGTTATCACAATCAGTCCATCTAGACCAATAGCTCATCTGTCAAGGTCACAGGGAAGCTGGAGCCAATCCCAGCTGAGTTTGAACAAGAGGTGGAGTCCACTTTGAGGAGGTCGCCAATCTATCGCAGGTCTAACACAGAGACAAACAACCATTCACACTCATTCACACCTACGGACAATTTAGAGTAGCCAAATAACCTCATCGACATGTCTCTGGACTGGGGGAGGAAACCAGAACACCCTGAGGAAACCCACGCAGCCACAAGGAGGACATCCACACAGAAAGGCCCCAGTTCGTCACGAGGTTCAAACCCAGAACCTTCTTGCTGTGAGGTGACAGTGATAACCATCACGCCACCCATCACAATCAATCTTCACTCGTTAAAAGTTGATATTCTTCAAAGTATTTTTCATATTGGAACTTTTTTCAAAAATGAACATTTATTGATGCATATAAGAGCTTTGTCTAATTATGTATGCATACATGGGCATAATTAATAAAACCTTAAATGTAGCATTTAAACATGTGAACACACTCTCCAAAGAAAGACTTTGACAGATATTTCCTTATCGTTTAAACAAGAAAACAGCACTGATTTTAAAACAGTCTTTTTGTCTATAAAGTCTAATATAACTCCAACAATCAACAACATTTTTGGAAAATTCCCCTGCAATTTTCTTCTAATCAGGATCGGGAATGTAAAATCTGATGAATACAGGTAATTAAGAAACTGAGATTTTTGTGTCTGAATATAGAAAAAAACTGATTTTGAGAAAACAAGATCAATTGTGAGCTACTGCTCACTTACGTATCCCCCACTCTCGCTTATATCAGAATGCAAGCAATCGAAGAAATAAGACACTTTTTATGAATGTTGACTTCAACAAATAATTAACCCTGAAACAAGTAAGTAAAGAGCAGTGTAGTTTGTAGTTGCTGAGAAAAGTGTTGTGAAAATTTTGCAAAGCCACGCTATATGTTTCGTAAATATATTCAGTCAGTAAACAGGAAGTCGATGTGCGACAGACCTGTAAACGGTATACACAGTAGAGAACCCCAAGCTGAAGCTTGGTACCAAATATCAAGCAGTTGTGATTTTTAGTTGCTGAGAAAAGTGTTATGAAAATTTTGTAAATCCACTCTATATGTTTCATAAATACAGTCGATGTGCGACAGACCTAAAAACAGTATACATGGTATAGACCCCCAAGCTGAAGCTCGGTACCAAGTGGCTATGATTTGTGGTTGCTGAGAAAAAGAGTGTTTCGGATGGACGGAGATATGGGCCGACAGACAGATGGTCGGACAGAGGTAAAAAAAAAACTAAAAAAAACAACCCAGTATACCTCCCATTTAACATCATACTCATGTGAGTACAAAGAAAACCAGTGATACTGAATCCTTTTCAGTTTGTTGGAAATTTTTTAGTTCAGAGTAGCCTATGAAAACATTTCCTGCAACTTTCCTAAAATATATATGTCGAGACATCTGAATTTCAATGTGTCACTGTATATAGCTACAGAAATTGAATATAAAAATTACTACTGTGAATGTTTTTGTCTGGGTTATGATCTTGGGGAGAAATGGTCTGCTTGCTGTTTTTTTTTCCGAACAAGTTGCACCAATCCATCTATCATGTTTCTTCATCTTTACATTCTCGTCTTCTCTTCTTCTCTTTTTCCTCTCCTCCCCCTCTTTCCTCTGAGAGTCAGGAACAGAACTCTTTAAAACACCTCTGACAAGTGCATGTCAATGTGCAGGCCTGATTGAAAAAAGAAGAAGAAGAAGAAAAAAAGAAGAAGAAGAATTTTCTAGAATGAGGACAGGAAGAGAAACAAGAGCGGCTGTCAAAATATAGGAGAAAAAATATATGACAGAGTTTGGAGTTTATGAATTTTTAGATAGTTTTTAGACACAGCTCGAATAGTAATCCTGTGAGAAATGAGATATCGCACCTGGGTAGAAAAACAAGTCAATTAGGCAGCATCAAACCTCTCTCTCATTTCTCTCTCAAGCTCTGAAATACGATGTGTCTTCCCATCTCTCCTTTTAAGATATTTTATCCTGTCTTCCTTTTGGCTCAGCTCATGTTGTCACTGTTCATTTTATGATTGTTAGTGCGGTGCGCCACAGCTGTGCTAACCGCTCCAGCTAATGATCACCTTGAAGCGACTAATTACTTCACTCACTTGAAGTTTCACTGCCTAAGTGCTGCCTGAATGCTAATAAAACAGGCCAATGCTATAGATAGGCAGAGTTATCCATAATGCAAATCCTTGACACTAATTCTATGCACTAAAAGAGTGTTTTATAATGTATTTTTCCACCAGACTATTTTTCATCTATTGCATTTATAAAAACCAAGAATCTGAGAGTAAATGTTGTCAACGTAGCATGTTATGCTCACCAAAGCAGTTACATCTTGATGGCAAGGAAATCCATCCATCCATTATCTGTAGCCGCTTATCCTGTGCAGGGTCGTGGGCAAGCTGGAGCTTATCCCAGCTGACTATGGGCGAGAGGCGGGGTACACCCTGGACAAGTCGCCAGGTCATCACAGGGCTGACACAGAGACAAACAACCATTTACACCTACGGTCAATTTAGAGCCACCAATTAGCCTAACATGCATGTCTTTGGACTGTGGTGGAAACCAGAGCACCCGGAGGAAACCCACGCAGACACGGGGAGAACATGCAAACTCCACACAGAAAGGCCCCCCATCAGCCACTGGGCTCAAACCCAGAACCTTCTTGCTGTGATGGTTAGCACTGTTGCTTGGGTTTGAACCTCGCGTCTGTCTGTGTGGAGTTTGCATGTTCTCCCCGTGCCTTTGTGGGTTTCCTCGGGATGCTCTTTGGACTGTGGGATCCTCCCACAGTCCAAAGACATGCAGATTAAGTCAACTGGCTACTCTAAATTGCCAGTAGGTGTGAGTGTGAATGGTTATTCAGCTTGGTGTTAGCCCTGAGATAGATTGGCAACCTGCCCAGGGTGTATCCCGCTTCTCACCTGAAGACAGATGGGATTGGCTCTGCAACCCTGACAGAGAAGCAGCATAGATAATGGATGGATGGATAAAAAGTCTATAGCAATCATAAAGAAAACTATATTTGGGCAGACAATAAATGTGACCGTATGGCAACCTATTAAGTTTAGCTGGTTACAGAGTACTGAACTGCTACATGAGTGCACAATACTATGCACATACATTCATATATTCAGTCGCACCTAGGCACTGTAGCCAATCTACCTAATTACATGTTTTTGGACAGTGGGCAAATATAAGAGAACCTGGAGGAAACCCCCCCCCCCCCCCCCCCCACACACACAAGGAAAACATGTACAGAAACTCCACACAGATGTTAACCTGACCTCAGGATGTCACTCTAGCTTTCAATTGACTAATAGACATAATGTAAAGTGAGGGCCTTCTTTTAAAGCTTATAATAAATACTTTCCAAGGGGTTGTTGTTACTTATGATTGCAGTCACCACATAAGATCGATATGCCCCTGCAGAATACTACAGAATATGGACCTTCAGTACATCTGGGTTTCTCTTTGTTGTTTATTTCTTGGACGTAAAAATTCACTTCCAGGATAGCAAAAGTGACTGAAGCAGAAAATATAGTAATCTGTAATGTAACATTTTTCCACAGTGCATGTCATCTTCTGATATTTTTTTTCTATCTGTAAAGCTGCAAGAATCCAAGATTAGGATTTGAGCTGAGATCCAAATCAACACAGTGAGAAAAGCAGCAGTGATTTGTTCAAATGTCATTCACACACATACCAACAACACCTATTTTAAAAATATATAAGTCAGTAAGTCGGTCAGTGAGTGAGTGGTGGGTTAAATTAAAAACATTAGTCTCGAATCAGTGATTTGATATAACTCAGTCTGAATTCTGAGACTACAAACTTTTCAAAAACTTTTTATTTAATAACCAAGGGCTTGAAATTCAGTTGTAAATTTTTGTGGGGGGGAAAAAAATCTCTGCTGATGCAAATTATTGCTTTTTATCTGCAAATAAATATTTGGTCAATTTCGTTGGTCTTCCAGCAACAACATCTCATTTGCTGAAAAGCTCTATCTTGTATTTTCCCCAGAGGAAAACGTGTAAATGATTTGAAAATGTGAGCTGTATGCCAAGACTGTAAATATGGTAAGAATGATAAAAGCAGAACACATCGATGAATTCAAAGTCAATACAACACCCATAAGAAGTTACTGATAAAGAAAACAGTAAATCAGGTTTAAAGTCTTATTAAGAGGTAAATCGTTCTTTTCTTTTTAGAATTCAACCACTCAGGGCCTATTTTGTTTACTTTACAACATATATCATGTTTGACTTTTTTACTCAGAACAATAAATCACACAAGTCACAAATCGACTTCTGCAATCACACTGCACAAATATTCAGCGTCACTTTCCACTGAGTGCGTGAGAGAGAGAGAATACTGCTCAGATGATGAGTTGTTTGCTCCTAAATGGTCAGCCAAGGCCTGCAGCTATTCCTGCCCTCTCTGCCTCTGTGTGCAGCAGGTCCTCACTGGAATATTCAGGTTCATACATTTAATATGACATTGCCCTAAATGCCAACTCGTCTCATTCAAAACGCAGACCAGGGATTATCAACTAAAATCTACTATCACTCCTTGCTTACACATGTCTGGATTAGCAGCTAACATGACTGAATGGCAGCAGCAGCAGTTACTTTTAACTGCTTAACCATTAATGACAATCTTATGGCTGTAAATAAGACAATCCGAAGTGGCTACATTTAATTTTGTAGTGTTACTTCACATTACCACTTTTGACTGGCATCATGGACTCTTTAAATTTGACACAGGGATAATAAGCATGTACTTCTTTGTCCATTCATCTTTAAGCATTATGTTACTGTCACAGACCTTCTTTTTTTTTAACAAACCATATAATCAGTTCATTAATCAAACCAGTGAGGGTAAATAAAATAAGTCTGTGAAAAAGTCTAAGCCCTTTTCTAACCTCATGTCTGTATCCCTGTAGCTAGTTTTTGGTCTAATGATCTGCCTTCAGCTAAATTTACATGAATGCATATGATTGGATAAACCACAATAAAGGATCTGTTACAGAAGCCAAGCTTCATGTTTTGAAAACAAGTTGTCGAACTATGACCAGTTTGTTTCATTGGCTTTCATACAGCATTTTTATTGAGTGCTTGGTTTGGTCCACTGAAATACTTGGATGTGTCTGGATCCAGACCGCGGTCCAACAATTCATGACCCCTGAACTAAATGCTGCTTATTCAGTTCTCCTCTAGAGTGTAAATTTATTATTTTTCTACTGAGCAGTTTGTTTACAATTAATATTGCCAAGTTGCCAATAACAGCATCATGCAGTGTAGATTTTAGCAACACAGTAGTCTAGATAGAAGAGGTTAAATAAAGATATAGAAACGCTGGTAAAAAGCCCTAATTATTCAAGTGTAGTGCTTGTGTTGGGCCTCATTGAGGTGGCTAAAAAAAAGCCTGAAATTTAACAGGCAGACACCACAGACAATACAGCCGGTTAAGTGTTCAGTGAGTCATGGTACATGTTCCAATAGCAAACACCAATGACAGACTTTAAACCAGAATCTTTTAGAACGAGATATAAAAGAATGAAGGAATAAAAGCACACCTGAAGTTATGGTTAAATACTGAACTTTCCCTCTGACAGAAATAAAAGAGGATCAGCCATTGTGTGGAGAAGAAGTCATCTGTTACTAGCACTGTCAGGACTGAAGCGTGCACGATCTCCTCTTCTGCCAATGCTAAATCTACAATGATTTGAATTAATGAATTCAAATAATCACAAACTGCCTACTGCAAAATTAAGCCTAAGTGGGTAATTTATGGGCAACACACACAATCAGAAAAGTATTCCATACAGCCATAATGATATTTACAGAACACGGAAAACCTTTTTACCTGTAATGCTGATGAATGATCCTCTCCGTGGAAAAAACACCTTCCGCGTCCTTTCAACAAATGGACGTGGGCATGTAAGAGCAGCCCATTCTCACCGCAGCAGAAGGGTCAGAGATGTGGGAGGCAGGATAATAGAGCATATGATGGAGCTATAGATCATTATATCCACCACGGTCATCTCAGCTGAAGCTCCTACTGGATGCTGTGTGTTAGTAAAAACGAGTATGGAGGTGTCCGACAGATTATATGGAATGAATATCAGGTTGGGTCAGAAGGGTTCTGTTAAGGTTTCGTAATTTGATCACACTCTCCCACATGACAGATCAGTGTTCTGGAATTACTGAATTTATCTGCAGGTATTCTGCCAACATGTAGTTAAGGGGTAATCTATGCCAATATGGATTGCATAAAGACACAAAGACACATAAAACGCAGTGGCTTGGGTTGTAATTGGAAAGGAATTAACAATATTAGCAACATTATCACTCCAGATTTGATTCATTTTCTATAACAGTATGGTTTGAAGTACTTTATTCCTCTTATAACACAGCAATTTGGCAGTCATGACAATTTTTCTATTTGGAATGCCCTGACACTGGAGACTTCTTCCAAAAAATGTGCAATAAAATCATCTTCCAGCAAGTTTCACAATCCATCCATTATCCGTAACCATTTATCCTGTGCAGGGTCGTGGGCAAGCTGGAGCCTATCCCAGCTGACTATGGGCAAGAGGCGGGGTACACCCTGGACAAGTCACCAGATCATCGCAGGGCTGACACAAACAACCATTCACACTCACATTCACACCTACAGTCAATTTAGAGTCACCAATTAGCCTAACTTGCATGTCTTTGGACTGTGGGGGAAACCGGAGCACCCGGAGGAAACCCACGCAGACACGGGGAGAACATGCAAATTCCACACAGAAAGGCCCTCGTCAGCTACTGGGCTTGAACCCAGGACCTTGTTGTGAGGCAACAGTGCTAACCACTACACCGCCGTGCTGCCAAGCTTCATATATCAAATGTTACTCTCTGTTAAATAACTGTGTTTTTAATTCACTTATGTGACGCATCCATCATATTACAAGTCCCCCTTAATGAACTGTTATAGAAATGATGGACCTATTGTCCATGTCCAACTTTGTTTCACACAATGTACAGTACAAGTCAAAAGTTTGGACACTCCTACTCATTCATAGGTTTTTCTGTAGTTTGACTATTTTCTACACTGTCGAACAATACTGAAGACTTGAAAAGTATCAAATAATATATGAAACATATATGGAATTATGTGGTAAACAAAAAAGTGTTAAACAAAAAATGTTTCGTATTTTAGATTCTTCAAAGTAGCCAGCGTTGACCTTGATGACGCTTTGCACACTTGGCATTATCTTTACCAGCTTCATGAGGTCATCACCTGGAATGCTTTTCAGTTAACAGTTGTGCCTCATCAAAAGGTAATTAGTGCAATTTCTTGCCTTCTTAATGAATTTGAGATCAAACAGTAAATAGTAAATAATAAAAATACAGTAAATAGCCCTATTCCACAACTGTAGCATTCCATATTATGTCAAGAGCCGCTCAACTAAGTAAAGAGAAACGACATCCATCATTACTTAAAGACATGAAGTGACTTTTAATTAATAAAAATAAAGAAAAAGCATTGAATTAGATGGTGTCCCCAAACTTTTGACTGGTGTATGTATTTAATACTGAATTATAAACCCTAGTAAGCTAGAGAATAAGGTTAGCTTGTCCTTTTTAAATCCCACATTATAGACTATTATGTAACTGTTCTCGATTCATTCTGTCATTGAGTGATCTGAGGTGATCCTGATGATGAGGTATGAGATGTGCCGAATGATACAAAATATTTTCAAAACCTTTCATCCATGTGTCATGCCATACTATGAATGATTCATAGATAATTTGTGTAGGTTTCTCCAAACTGCTTCTGAAACTAGGTCGGTGAACAGAGTCTGACTTCTCTACATCCACTCTCCAAGTTCTATTATTGATCGCAAAACATTTTTACCTTAATGTGAATCCTTGGTCTCAAAAGTCTCCCACATCGCTTTTTAGCTGGAGGAAATTCAGACAGCAATCTCTGAAAGATAAATGGAAGTTTCATTTTATGATTCCTTTTGATTAAATCCCATGTAAGCAGGGGATCATTAATAGTTTCTTTCCAAAGTGTGAAAAAAACCAAGATGGCGGATCAAGACAGGAGGCTAGTTTAATGGTAGAGACCCCCAACTGAGGTTCATACTGAGCTTCAATCTGACACCTTTTAATGTCTAATGTGTGCAAGTGTGAATGTGTGTGTGTGTGTGTGTGTGTGTGTGAGAGAGAGAGAGAGAGAGAGAGAGAGAGAGAGAGAGAAAATGTGATCTCTGAATGCCTCAGATACATTATTTACACAATTTGCAACCAATTTGACAGAGAAGCAAAACACAATCTCAAAGTTTCTCTCTGTGCAAAATTGATTAAACACCATTAGATGCTTTGTGTGTGTGTGTGTGTGTGTGTGTGTGTGTGTGTGTGTGTGTGTGTGTGTGTGTTGGGGGGGTATTTAGGGATGTGCTTGAGGTTTATGTGTGTGTATGCTCCAAATATCTTTGTGCATCACTAACACTAAACGAATCTCACATTCAGAGAGAAAACAGGAAGCCAAACCAAAGCGAAAACGAAACATATCTACATTTCTTGCATTGCTATAGAAGACAGCAATTCTTGAAATCAGCAAATTACATCATCAGTGCACTGTAAGATCTGATTCTGTTCATTCTTTTTTTTTACGTTTCTCAATGAAGAGTTGATCATGTTGATGTGCAACAGATTCACTCACACTCACTCACTATCCATTAACGTAAGTTTCCACCAGCCAGTGGGTGTGACGTTACATGATAGGTTTTCACCTTCATTTTCCATGCTGTTTGGTCCCTTGTGTCATTTGCAGTGAGGTTGGTCACCTTTAAAGGTCTCATTGCATCGTTTTTTCATTAATTGTGCGGTGGTCTCTAGTATGAATAAATGCCCTGTGAGCTGGTTTTGGTGAAAAAAATGCTGTGGTTCTCCTGTTTCAGGCTGTTCTAGTTTGGTGGAGGAGTGGGTGGCGGGAGAACAACAGGATTTCAGCTCTTACTCATTAATATTCATGACATTTAAACGTGTTACCTCTGATTGGCTAACAGCAATCAGTAAACGTGTTACCTCTGATTGGCTAACAGCACTGTGACGCTACCTCCAATGGGTCAGAACAAGCGGATGTGGGTGTCTTTGTAAAAACTGTTTTGATTGGCTATTATGGTCTCGACATCGATGTTTTGACCAATAACAATATAGATAACATGAATTTTACATCACATTCAACGAAATTTAAACGAGACTAAAGATGGCAACTTACAAATAATGTGTAAACATCGTTGGAGTTAATAAAGTTTGAACAGCATGAAGGAACATACCCCAACCCCCCAAAATTAATAAAAAAAAAATTCTCAACGGATTTGGCATAATATAAAAAGGTCATTTTTTACTCAGAAAAAGCGGAAATCCGCCGAAAAGCGGAAAACTCTCATCCCTGCCTAGCTTGTGACCATGTCATGCATGCTAACGTGGAGAATATGAACATACTATTTTGTAACAAAAACCTTCGAACAAAAAGTTCATGTTTTACTTACAGCTTGTGAGCTGGTGGTCGATCATTTTGACGGTACAGATCCAAGTATTAAAAACAACCTCGAAGCAAAACCACTACTGAAGGCACCAAAGTTTGAAAAGTCACTGTGGTTGAAATGATCAGAACACAGTACTAACGTTGCATTATACTTTGCTGGTGGTGTTCCAAAGATAAATTCCAACCATTTCTTCTTCACCTCTTCTATCTTGCAACATTGCTCCGCTTAGGTTTCGTTTTTGTGGGCGGCTCCAGCCCGACTTTGGACGCTCGTAACTCGGGCAGGGGAGGTCCCAGCCTCCCCAAACTTGGCAGCCAGAGACCTCTGCCCTCTCCCCAACGAACCAGCACTGCCAGGGCGGGCTAGCCCTGCGCCTCGGGACGTAATTCGCCCCAAGGCGAGCCGCGGCGCTCCGCTTAGGTTTCGTTTCTGTTGGCAACTCCAGCCCGACTTTGAACGCTCGTAACTCACGCAGGGGAGGTCCCAGCCTCCCCAAACATGCAACGTTGATGTGTTACTGCCACAAATAACACAGGCACGAACTTGTTCAGACATGTTTTCAACTTGCTGTTAGGTCCTCTTCATTAGCTACTGATGAGATGGGCTCTGCTATCTCTCCTCGCTCTTAAATCCGAACTTTCTTCCCATGGGCGGTCACAAGCCAAGGTAGGCGAGGCCATGAATACTAATTTTCGAAGTGATGTAAGTTCGTAGGGCTTTTTCAGATTCGCTCGTTTTTCCGACTATTTTCTTTCATAAGCTAATACAGGGAATGGGAGTAGAATTACATTTTCATATGCAGCATGCATATGCAACTCGGAGTGAACTATGGTATTTCAAAAAGAGCCAGTATTAAACGTTTTTGGTGGAAGGGCACCTTTAAGTTGTTTGTGACCACTTCGCACCATGTTTTGTGTGGCCTACCCCTTCTTTTCCACCCATCAACCTGGATGTTCCTTATGGTGTTAATACAGCTGTCAGCTCTTTCTACATGTCCAAACCATCGCAGCCGCTTACATCTGATAGCAGTCACAAGGTCAACCATCTCGAGCCTTGCATGTAGATCACTCACACTAGTAACATCATCAGGTTTGACACCACACATCTACCTTAGCATCACCTGCTCGTTTCTCTCCAGCCTTGCCATGTTGATCTTCCTAGGGGCCCAGCACTCACTGGCATACAGCATGGCACCCCTAACACAGCTACCATACACCCTACCCCATGTTTGAAATGACAAGCTCTTGCAAGACAGTATAGGCAGCAGCTCCCTGAATTTGCCCCAGGCAGCTCTCACCCTAGCCTCACAGCGACCACCAGCACAGATGGTATCTCCTAGATAGCAAAAGGAATCCACCACATCCAGACAGTTTTCACCAACAATGATGTGGTCACATAGCCTGCCATCGATGGGGCGAGCTGTTCCTAGGCATCTGCTGCACCTGAACAATGGGTCAGAGATCAGTCTGCCACATACATTACTACATTTCTTATGAACCCAGTGTGAACACCCACTGCAGTAGATGGAATTACTACCAACGCCCTTCCTACACACGGCACACGGATGCTTGCCTGAGTTGCTCAGTGAATCCAAGTTGGGGCCAGACATCATGATCTTAGTCTTGCTCATGTTTACAAAACCTTTTAACTCCAATCCAAACTTCCACCTACACAGCTTCTCCAGGAGTTCTTCCAGCAAGCCAGATGAGATAACTATGTTGTCAGCATACAACAGCTCCCATGGACATCCAGTGTGGAATTCACATGACAAAGCCTCCAGCACAATGATAAAGAGTAGGGGACTCAACACTGAACCTTAATGAGCACCTACTTGAACCTTGAAGCTGTCACTGATGGAGTTGTTGACTTGGACTCTACTTGAAGCATTGGTGTACATGGCCTGAACTATACTGACTAGCCACTCTGGTAGACCCAGATGTCACATCGCCCACCATAGCATATCTCAAGGAATGCAGTCAAAAGCCTTTTCTAGATCTGCAAAGGCAAAAAACAAGTTCTTTTCTTTGGTGAGGTGCCTCTCCTGTAGCAGCCATAGAATAAAAATTGCATCGGTTGTCCCTCTGCCAGGTATAAAACCAAACTGCATCTCATCAATGGCCACCAACTCATGAGCTATCTTCTCCACCACTCTCTCAATTACCTTCAAACAGTGCTCAGTTAATTTAAGATCCCTGTAGTTGCCTCTCTCCATTGCATCTCCCTTGCCTTTATATAGGTTAATGATATAACTCATGTTCCAGTCCTCTGGGATTTTTTTCTCAGCAATGATAGCATTTGCAAGGTTGTCCAGAAGAGGGATGCTAACCTCATCAGAGGCCTTTAATATTTCTGACACGATGCCAGAGGGGCCGGGGGCTTTGCACGGTTTCATCTTGCACACTGCTTCTGCCACCATTTCAGATGTTACCCAGATTGGGGGACCCTCAACTGGTTTGGCTGGTGGTAAGTCTTCAGAGGACCAAGGGAACTCAACATTTAGAAGGTGGTTGTAATGGTCTCTCCAAGCCTTCTTTTTGGCATCATCGGTGAGTAAGATATGTCCTTGATCATCCCTTACACAACACTCACCCACAACATCCATATTCGCTTTTTTCCAACTGCTTGGCAATGCGATAAATGTCCTTGTTTCCTTCCTCAACATCTGCAAACCTACTTGCTTCTGCCTTCTTTTTAGCAGCATGAACAGTTCTCTTCGTGATACGTTTAGCAGCCAGATAGTCTTGCTTGCTACCGCCCTTTTTCCAAACTTCCCACAAGCGTCTTTTCTCTTCAATAGCAGAACTGACAGAATCGCCCCACTACCATGCCTGCTTTCTCCAGTTACCCCTCTTTGTAAACCCATAGACCTTATCCCCTACTCTCAGAAGGCTGCCTTTTAAAGACTGCCAGGTATCTTCCATTGAGACAGCATGACTACCATTCAGTTCAGACTTCACACCATTTAGGAAATCAGTCCTTACCCTAGGATCTTTCAATTTCCAAATGCAGTGCTTGGGAGTAAAGACCTGCTTTTGCCTCTTACTGAATTTGAGGGAAAGGTCACAAATGAGTAGCTTGTGCTGCAGGGCACATTCTTCATTGGGAAGTACTTTAATGTTGGTAACACATTTGAACTGGCATCTTCTGGTTAAGATGTAATAAACCTGAGTGGAAGCACCTCCAGGCTGGTATGTAACAAGGTGGTTTTCCCTCTTTAGAAAAAGGGAGTTACAAATGACAAGATCATTAGCCACTGCAAATTCAAGAATTCTCTCTCCCTCTTGGTTACGTTCACCATATCCAAATCCACCATGGACTCCTTCATAGCCATCTGATTTGCATCCGATGTGGCCATTAAAATCACCACAGAGTAGCAGGGTCTCCGATTCAGCAATCTTGGACACAGCACAATAAAGCTCGTCATCGAAGGCATCCTTAACTACATCATCCAGCCCCACCTGAGGGGCATAAGTAGAGAAAATGGTTAAGATGGTAAAGCCAACATTGATCTTGATAACACAGATTCTGTCAGAGACCCACTTGACTTCCAAAACATGCTCCACCCACTTCTCAGCAAGCAGAATACCCACACCACCAATGCCTTTATCATTTCCTACCCAGAAGAACTTGTAACTGGAGTCTTTGCCAGCAATCATACAAGCTGAACCACCTCTCCACCTAGTCTCTTGCAGGTAACAGAGGTCAATCTTTCTTCTAGAGATAGTCTCCACTACCTCACTGCTTCTTCCTCTCATGGTCCCAACATTCAAAGTTGATATGCAGAATTTTTGAAGTGGTCACGGGATGTCAATCTGGCGGTGCCCACATCTGACACCCACCCTACCGTTGATGACACTCCCATCACTAGGAGTCCCATATTCTCTAATACTATGTGAAACTATCATGACTAACAAATGAAGCAAAGTTTTACAGCTTGATGTCCTTCCTAACACCAACCTAGAATTCACAGCATCTAGGGAACTGGGTTCTGATGGTTGCTACAAAAATGAAGTTGCCTTGAGAACCGAAGGATGTTGAGACAAAAACCAGGAGACAAAGACCAGTAGATGGTGACAGTCTTAGATGAAAGAAGATGGAACATAGCAACTGAAGACTGGTTTTAAGGTGCCAGTAACCCGCTTTTCACCCCTTCTCCTGTTAGTTTTAAACGATTCTGCCGCGTGACGGCCAGGAGATGGACTTGGTTCTTATAGGCTATATTTTGTGCTAAGCCATTGGGGCATTTTATAGGCTGATAGGACAAGACCTCAACAACCACCCCGGCAATAACAACCCTTAGAACCAATTGTTTAATTCATCAAAGTTTATTTTGTCTCTGGTCAGAGAAATTTCCTGATCAAAATGTTAAGACTCTTATCGAAGAATAAAAAAGTAACAGCAGTTAACAATCAACTTTAATACAACCCCGATTCCAAAAAAGTTGGGACAAAGTACAAATTGTAAATAAAAACAGAATGCAATAATTTACAAATCTCAAAAACTGATATTGTATTCACAATAGAACATAGACAACATATCAAATGTCGAAAGTGAGATATTTTGAAATTTCATGCCAAATATTGGCTCATTTGAAATTTCATGACAGCAACACATCTCAAAAAAGTTGGGACGGGGCAATAAGAGGCTGGAAAAGTTAAAGGTACAAAAAAGGAACAGCTGGAGGACCAAACTGCAACTCATTAGGTCAATTGGCAATAGGTCATTAACATGACTGGGTATAAAAAGAGCATCTTGGAGTGGCAGCGGCTCTCAGAAGTAAAAATGGGAAGAGGATCACCAATCTCCCTAATCCTGCGCTGACAAATAGTGGAGCAATATCAGAAAGGAGTTCGACAGTGTAAAATTGCAAAGAGTTTGAACATATCATCATCTACAGTGCATAATATCATCAAAAGATTCAGAGAATCTGGAAGAATCTCTGTGCATAAGGGTCAAGGCCGGAAAACCATACTGGGTGCCCGTGATCTTCGGGCCCTTAGACGGCACTGCATCACATACAGGCATGCTTCTGTATTGGAAATCACAAAATGGGCTCAGGAATATTTCCAGAGAACATTATCTGTGAACACAATTCACCGTGCCATCCGCCGTTGCCAGCTAAAACTCTATTGTTCAAAGAAGAAGCCGTATCTAAACATGATCCAGAAGCGCAGACGTCTTCTCTGGGCCAAGGCTCATTTAAAATGGACTCTGGCAAAGTGGAAAAGTGTTCTGTGGTCAGACGAATCAAAATTTGAAGTTCTTTATGGAAATCAGGGACGCCGTGTCATTCGGACTAAAGAGGAGAAGGACGACCCAAGTTGTTATCAGCGCTCAGTTCAGAAGCCTGCATCTCTGATGGTATGGGGTTGCATTAGTGCGTGTGGCATGGGCAGCTTACACATCTGGAAATAAACCATCAATGCTGAAAGTATATCCAGGTTCTAGAGCAGCATATGCTCCTATCCAGATGACATCTCTTTCAGGGAAGACCTTGCATTTTCCAACATGACAATGCCAAACCACATACTGCATCAATTACAGCATCATGGCTGCGTAGAAGAAGGGTCCGGGTACTGAACTGGCCAGCCTGCAGTCCAGATCTTTCACCCATAGAAAACATTTGGCGCATCATAAAACAGAAGATACAACAAAAAAGACCTAAGACAGTTGAGCAACTAGAATCCTACATTAGACAAGAATGGGTTAACATTCCTATCCCTAAACTTGAGCAACTTGTCTCCTCAGTCCCCAGACGTTTACAGACTGTTGTAAAGAGAAAAGGGGATGTCTCACAGTGGTAAACATGGCCTTGTCCCAACTTTTTTGAGATGTGCTGTTGTCATGAAATTTAAAATCACCTAATTTTTCTCTTTAAATGATACATTTTCTCAGTTTAAACATTTGATATGTCATCTATGTTCTATTCTGAATAAAATATGGAATTTTGAAACTTCCACATCATTGCATTCCGTTTTTATTTACAATTTATACTTTGTCCCAACTTTTTTGGAATCGGGGTTGTAAATTGATGTAAATCAGAAAATGTTGGGACAGTGTGGAAAATGTAAATAAAAAAGAAAGTAGATATTTCATGTTCTGTCTGGTCAACTTCATTTCATTTGTTAATATACATTCATTCCTGCATTTCAGGCCTGTAATACATTTAAAAAAAAGTGGGTCATGGGCTATTTAGGGGTAGCAATGACGTAAAACAATTAAATAATGATGTGATTTGAAACAGGTGATGTCAGGCGATTGTAATTATGATTTGGTACAAAATCAGTATCCAGGAAAGGCCTAGTCATAGAGGAGCAAAGATGGGCCGAGGATCTCCAGTTTGTCAATAAATGAATGAGAAAATTACTGAAATGTTTAAAACCAATGTTCCTCAAAGAAAGATCGAAAGGGATTATTTGGATATTTCACCCTCCACACTGCATAATATCATTAAATAATTCAAGGAATCTGGAGCATAAAGGGCAAGGGCACAAGCCTAAGCTGAACACAGTGATCTCCGAGCCTTCAGATGGCACTGCATCAAGAACCGTCATTCACCTATAGCTGATATAACCATATGGGCTCGGGATTACTTTAGCTGACATTTGTCAAGCACTACAATACAGTGTTACATCCACAAATGCCAGTTAAAAGTTTACTGTGCAAAAAGAAAGCCTTATATTAACTGTGTTCAGAAGCTCTGTCAACTTCTCTGGACTCAGAGGCATCATGGACCATCAAATCGACCATTGCACAGTGTCAAGGGTGGAGAGAGGGTGGAGACCTCGACTGGCTATCGTAGCCTGCAGGGAATCGGCTGTCAGACATTCTGTCGCATGTCCCAGACCCGGTGAAATGTAACTGAATTGTCTTGGCCAGCCCTAAGGGTCCCATCTGCATCTCATCATTGCTGAGGAGTGTGCTCCCATCACCCAATCAAGCATCCAGCCAGAGCAGGCCATGATATTTTTTACCATATTAACATGCCATTGTTGTGTGTTATGCCTAATGTAAAGACTCTCGTCTCTGCGAGCCTACCACACAGATTTAATACTTGTCATTTTTAGGGCATACCTAACAACCTGTGTCTTCTTTCTCTCTCTCTCCCCCCCCCCCCCCCCCCCAATCTGTCCCTCTGAGTTACATGTTGATCCTGGGATTGAGATGCTGGCCTCTTCTGCCCCTCGGACCTGCTTGGTCCATCCTGGTGCCCTGTGTCTGGTCGGAGTTTTATCGCACCGCTCCTGTGAAGGACGGCCCCATGAGGACAGTTGAGGGTTATACCTGTTAAAACTGTTAATATTATAGTCAGGCTGTCTGTTGTTGCCCAAATGAGGATGGGTTCCCTTTTGAGTCTGGTTCCTCTCGAGGTTTCTTCCTCATGTCGTCTGAGGGAGTTTTTCCTTGCCACCGTCGCCACAGGCTTGCTCATTGGGGATAGATTAGGGATAAAATTAGCTCATGTTTTAAGTCGTTCAAATTCTGTAAAGCTGCTTTGCGACAATGTTTATTGTTAAAAGCGCTATACAAATAAACTTGATTTGATTTGATTTGATACTGTGGTCAGACAAATCAGTATTCCAGGACTGTTTTTGGTAAGAAATGGACTAAAGATGAAAAGGACCATCTTGACTGTTACCAGGAACAAGACCAGAAGCCTGGCCTGTCATGGTATGGGGTTGTGTCAGTGCCCTTGGCAAAGGTAACTTACACTTCTGTGATGTCAGCAGTAATGCAGAAAAGTACATTGAGATTCTGGAGCAACATGTACTGCCTTCAAGAGGACATCTTTTCCAGGTATATTTCAACAAGACAATGCAAAACCACATTCTGCACACATTACAAAGGCATAGCTGTGGAAGAAGAGGGTGTCTGTCCCTAATAGAGAATGTGGTGACTCTTGAAATGAAAAATATGACAACAATGATCCCGTACTGTTGCACAACTTAAGACCTGTTTGGAGGAAGAATGGGACAAAATATCACCTGAAACGCTTCATCACTTGGTGTCTTCAGTCCTTAAACAATCTTTTAAGTGTTTTGAAAAGGAATGGCAACATTAAAGTGGCAAATGTTTTATTGTCCCAAATTTTTTTTTAAATGTGTTGCAAGAATCAAAATTGAAAAAAGTGATGTAAAAAAAAAAACATCACGAGGTAAAACATCACAATGTGCTGTTGTATTGTTTTGAGTGCAGCACAGGTCAAAGATTATTTACAAATCACTGGTTTCAGTTTTAATTTCAATTTCAACATACCGCCCCAGCCTTTTCTGATCCATATCATTCAATGTGGCTTAGCGCTTCCACAGTAATGGTCACAGAGTGCTGTTGTGTTTAACTCGGGTCAACATCTGATCCGGAAACACATCAGAACCTGCTCCAGAGTAATGGAGCAAGAGAGACGAGCTGGTACTGGCCAGTGTGTCTATCACCTTACGAATTCAGACATCTTATGAACAAAGAAGAGACAGAGATTTTTCCCATTGTCAAGGTGCTGGTGCCTAATCGTATTTCACTGCAATAAAGAACTTATTTTCATGACTGCAAACAGAAGTAAATATTACAGGAGGTTTTTTGTTTGTTTGTTTGTTTGTTTGTTTGTTTGTTTTGAACAGCAAATTTTAAACAGCAATTGTGAGTCAGTGGTCCAGGGAACAATAATTTTGTTGGGTATTGCTAGAGAACTAAACAGCAGCTACATGAAGGAAAAAAAAAACCACATTATTTGCTTTTGGGCCATTTTTAGTATAAATGCCCTAAAGATTCTTACAGTTGGGCCATGTTCAGCTGGCAATGCACTTGCCTTTTTCGTAACAGACCCATATTCCATGTGGAATCCTCTGCTATCTCAGAATATACAGATAAAAGCAGCATTTTGTACTTCATTGTATATAACATTATCTTTGTTCTATGTATAGATGGATTTGAATTTGGATAATAAAGTCGCTTTTCAGTGGCAGAAGTGCAACTCATACTGATTTCATAATGGCTTGGCTCTTAACTGGTGGATATGTGGGCTGCTTTGTGGAAAAATTCTAAACAAGCACCAGCTCCAACACCAGCACTGGTATTGTGTTATTGAAGGGAGAGAGAGAGAGCGAGAGAGAGGAGGTCCAACTTTGAGATTTTACTGCAAGATCAATGTAATGGAGATAGCAGGAAAGAAAAAGAGAGGTACAGTCCCCATTTGCTCTCTTCCTCCTGAACACCTGTGCCCCGATCGTTCATTTACACACACACACACACACACACACACACACACACACACACACACACACACAGCATTAAGTTCTATGTCTGCACCAGACCTTGACAAATGGGCTCCTGCAGAGTGGAGGGGTGGAGTGAAGAGGTGGAGATGGGGAGAGAAAGAGAGAGAGAGACGGATGACGGGTGAGCAGAAATTACTTCATAATGAGAGATGAAGCACTGAATGTCCATTCTCTCTATTAAGCAGTGGAGCATGACATCTAGACAAAAGAGTGAAAATGACATCACACCATCACTTATGTGCACCATTACATCATGGGGGCAATTTAAAACAAACCTACCGGTTTAAAAATTATGTGATCAATACATAATAGATGCTTCACCTACACGTTATGGTGCACTAACTCCGTGGACCAGGGCCACAATGACCCAAAGATGATGAATAACCTGTATCACTTCATGACTTCAAACCACATTAAAGCTCGTTAATCTCAATCACATCACACTAAAATAAAAATCAACACTGAAATTACTGACAAACTGTCATGCGCACACACATACACACATCTTTTGGCAGCAAATCCTGATTCTGTAGCAGCCCTTGCAACTGTTTTCTCAGTCACTCTTCAGTAAATAAGTAAATAGCACATCAGACAACCAATTTCTTTTTGCTGGATTGTAAAGTAGTGCGCATTCTTATAACGAAGCACTGCTGTGATGGGAGAAAGCGGTTACCATGGACACCAGCACTGAGCCACACTTCATGCAGCAGCGAGTCTGCTCTGTCCTCACCTTCATCCTCTAGTCTCTTGCTCTTTCTGAATCAAAATCACAGCCGAGTGTGTGCTGATAGAAAGAACGAGAGAGGAGGATGGATGGAGAGACAGAGAAGGAGTACACGCAACAGAGTTGATGAAAAATTCATGGTCAGTTCAGTTTGAGACCAGAGAAGACATCCAGAGTGTGCTCACAACCTTGACTTTTTGTTTTCTAAAGGGAAAATAAAGCAGCACAACTCTCTCTTTCTCTCTCTGTCTGTGTGTGTGTGTGTGTGTGTGTGTGTGTGTGTATAGATTACGGATGGCTCAGTGATGGCTCTGGTCCCTAAGCAGAACTCTGCTTATAACATCTCCAACTCCTGTACATTCACCAAGTCCTTCAGCCAATGTGGTTAGAGCTCTCTCTCTCTCTCTCTCTCTCTCTCTCACACACACACACACACAATGTGTCCACTTTTCATTCATATGGTGCCTCTATTTCTTGAGGTTATCTTACTGTATATTTCATGCATTAAGGTATATAGACACTTCATACATAGCTGTACCCCATATACTGTACGATACAGTGTGTGTGTGTGTGTGTGTGTGTGTGTATTATATATGCGCACACATACACAGAGAGAAAGTTTCATCTGAACAAAACTCGTCTGTGAACATGTTCACTTTAGAAAAATGTTCTCAGAGAACATTTATTTTTTGCATCAAATATAATTTAATATAATTGGCTGTTAATATGAAAATACATACAATAATAACAAAAATTATCTACAAGTTTCTGTCTGCCCTGTTACACAGATGTAGATTTCTTTCTATTACTTTTCTTGATTTTTTTTATTTATATTGTATTTATTGTCACAATCCCATTCATTTCTGAAGGTCACAATATTTTCCTGGTGGTACACGAAGCAAAAATCTTGAATTACACCTTAGCTTGGCCTAATGGTTAGAGAAGCAGATTTGGGACCAAAAGTTTGCTGGTTTAATTCCCTAGAGCAGCAGGAGTGGCCGAAGTGCCCTTGAGCGAGGCACCTAACCCCCAACTGTTCCCCAGGCTGCTCCGGGTATGTACGTCGCTCTGGATAAAAGCATCTGCTAAATGCCTGTAATGTAATTTCCTTTTTTGGCATGTTGAAATGATTCCATTTGACTCTTTTTGAAATATATTTTTGATAATTTTGAAAATATGCAGTATATTATATTGATAATAACATATTTAACATATTTATGTGCTTAACACTTCTCCCAAGAATTTGTCTTGTGTTACAATTTTACTCCTTTAATGGACAGAATGGATGTCTTGGCATAAAGTGTCCACTCTGTTACAGTCTCCTCGGCAGTGCTGTGCATCATGACAGGGTGGACAATGTTTACTTGTTTGTATCAAAACACTAACAAATAAACAAGAGGAGTGAATCAAAGGAAGTACCGCTGTTATATCATGGCTATAGATAACATTTGTGTTTGATTGGCTAGCTGACAAGTTATGTTCTACTATCTAATATAGATTTACTCACAGTTCGAAGGCAACTTGGGTTAGCTTGTATAGGAAAGACGTTTAATTCAAGTTGTGTCTAATTTTTCAAAGATAAAATTAGACAATAAAACAATGATTTCTATATTTCAATACAGACGCTCTCTGGATGTTTACTTTTTGCCAAAAACAAGAAAAGAACCAATTCGTTTTATTTGTACATTGTAAATGAAATGTTCTATTAATGATAGGTTAGTAATTTAATATTGGGGGGGAACCAAATAATATTCTATTAACTTTTAGGGCCCCAGTTACTCTCAGGCCCTTAGAATCATCCTGTAAAAGCTGGTAAGTAGCTGTAGTGTAAGCCTTTTCCAAGTTGCAGGTATAAGGGAATCTATTCAGTGCATGAGCTCTCAGTTCGACTAGCATGTCCCTCAAAGTTACAACTCAGTCTTCAATACTTTATATGATTGACAAGGGGTAGGGAGAATAATGAGAAATTATAATTAAATGAAAGTAGAGATAATGTGTCAAAATATCAATCTGAAGAAGTGGAAGTAGCTTGCCAAAATGTTACTATATTTAAATGCACTTAAGTGTTAAAAAGTAAATGCAATTAAGATCACAGTCCTGCGATAAACTAACCACCTGACCAGGTACCCCACCTCTCACCCAAAGTCACCTGGGATTGGCTCCAGCTTCCCCGTGACCCTGACCAATAAGCGGTGTAGATAATCAATGAATGGATAATTAAGATTACTCATCTAAAATTGCTAGAAGATGAGCTTTGTTTTAAAACAACGATGCAGTTTCGAGTGAAAACACTAATCTATGCAGGTTTGCTGGTCACATGCAGGACTAACGTTATGCAGTTTGCTAAGGGATTAATCAGACGTAAAATATCATGAAAATGATCTATATTTACAATTAGCTAGAATTTGACTTGCTGCCTAGTTTTGGTTTCTGTTTCCGGTTGAGAGTACGCTGTGCGCATCTTGGCTGCCGCTTCTCACTGGCGCTTTTTATTTTTGTCTATTTTTGTGTTTGTATGGTTTAATGTTTTTTGTTTGAATGTTTTGTCTGCCGGTTGTGGTGTAGTTTCAGATCCAGTTTTGAGCATTGGTTCCCTTCAAGCCTTGGCCCGCCGTGGGTGATGCCTGTGCTGCTCACTATGGTCTGCAGTGAGCTCGTTGCTCTTTTAACATCGGGGTTGTCCAGCGCTCTGTGCAGCGGTGCTTCTGTGCTTGGTGCGGTGTTCCGGGTGATGTTGCCCAGTGGCATCACGGCAGCTGTGCAGATGGTGTGAGACATACCTTTGTGCGCCTTTTGGTGGGACTGTGGGCAGCTACGCCATTAAAATTACATCCTGACCCTCTTTTGGTGGACTTTTTTTTCCTCCCTCTAATTGTAAAGCGACCTTGGGTGTGAGAAAGGCACTATATAAATTGAAATTATTATTATTTTATGTTAGCTATTAGAATAAGTGCTAGTCTACACTTATAAAGTAAACATATTCAATATGGTATGTTAGTTAAATATGGCCTGTTAATGTTAGCAAATTAACTCGACTCATCTTAACATGCTTCATTAAATTATACTTAATATGGTTCATGCCTTCTGGGAGGCAAAGAAAAAACCTTGTTTTATGCCAGTCTTTGTTCAGCCCAGTATACTGAACCATTTGACAGAGGCCGGGTCAGGGACACGCGTTCTCAGGTTCCACACTGTAATTGAGTGGTTTATCCATCTTCAAATGCACACAGATTGCTATTGCACTAACTACATTGTGGAGCATGAGGTCACCACAGATGCTAAACTGAATCCATTTAATCTGCAATATAGCATACAAGTTTTTGTCTGATCCAAGCTATGAATGGAATCCAATTTATAATGACAATAATAATAATAATAATAATAATAATAATAATATATTGTTTCTCTTGCTTGTGATTTCCACCGTTACATCTTTTTTCACTCCTCCCCTCCAGCAGGCGCTATAGAACACTGCCAACCAGAACCACCAGACATAAAAGCAGCTTCTTTCCCCGTGTCATCACCCTCATAAAAATCTGACCTAAACCAACATTGCCATTACACTATTGTACCTCCTGTAACATACTCCTGTTTGCACCACCACACTGCACTCTGTGTACACTGACTGTGTCGTGTGTATAGTTTTTGTGTATTGTCTGTAAATATTCTTCACATTGTCTGTATATGGTGTACTGTTTATATTGTTGACAGCATATATATTGTTGATAGCATATATATTTATAATGTATGCCATACATTATAGATATTGGATAATACAGCTATTTTAGGCATCTTGTGCATAATATAGGGGTCATATATTGTGTATAATAGATATTGTACATTGCATATCTAAATAATATTGGCTGGCATTGAGTGGTATATCAGATATATTCCATTCAGCTAGCATGATACTGAATGATTCAAAGATGATGTACCACAAAAAAAAAGCCAGCCAATATTATCATTATACATACACTTTTCCAGTTTTTTGATGTCTGTTGGTATGTTTTTCTCTTGTAAATATGCATGATGAATATCTAATGAAGTTTTGGTAGCCTTTGGTGTTCAATGCATCTTCTCTCTTTCCCACTGAACAAAGAAATGCTTCTGCACTTGCACAGCAGAAAACTCTCTCATTGAATATTCGCATCAGCTCCGATGTGTGACGTCATGTTGTCTTGACAACCATGCAATATCGTAAACCATATTCAACACTCATTCTCCATTGGGTAGAGTGACGTAATACACGTAGGATAAGCAATATGCTAAGAATATTGCATGCTATCAAACCAAATGAATGAAACCCGCTAGAATGGAATAGAATCCATGTTTTTATTCCATGGAAAACTAGATAGAACTCGATGCCAACGGTGTCGATGGGGATGCCTCCGCCTGGTAGACTACACGCCCTATTAAGTTGTGATTTGGGGATGGACATTTGACCTCACAGTAATCGTGACCTGGTGAAATTACTTGTATCAGCCTTGGAGACATTGTGTTCACAAGGTTTTCAGACAGACATTTGACCTCACAGTGACCTTGACCTTAGACCTTTTGATCTCAAAATCTAATCAGTTTATCTTTGTCCCCAAATGCACAAATGGTGAAAGTCTGGTGAAATTCCTTTCATCTGCCTTGGAGATATTGTGTTCGCAAGGTTTTCGGACAGACATTTAACCTCACAGCGACCTTGACCTTAGACATTTTGATCTGAAAATCTAATCAGTTCATGTTTGTCCCAAAGCGCACAAATGGTGAAAGTTTGGTGAAATTTCTTTCATTAGCCTTTGAGATATCGCGTTCAGAAGGTTTCGGGACGGACGCACGCACGGACGGACGGACAACCCGAAAACATAATGCCTCCTGCACCTTACGGTGGTGGAGGCATAAAAAGTGTTCTCTATGTATAATAATTATTTATATTGTGTAATGTCTATATTGTACATTACATATACAACCCCAATTCCAAAAACGTTGGGACACTATGCAAAACAAATAAAAACAGAATGCAGTCATTGGCAAATCATTTTCAACCTATATTCAATAGAATACAGTACAAAGACAAGCTATTTAATATTCAAACTGATCAACTTTATTATATTTTAGCAAATATACACCCATTCTGAATTTGCTGCCTGCAAGCCATTCCAAAAAAGTTGGGACAGAGGCATGTTTACCACTGTGTTTCATCACCTTTTCTTTTAACAAAACTCAGGAAGCATTTGGGAACTGACGACACTAATTGTTGAAGTTATGAAAGTGAAATTCTTGCTCATTCTCGCTTGATATACGACTTCAGTTGCTCAACAGTCTGGGGTCTCTGTTGTTGTATTTTGTACTTCATGATGTGCCACACATTTTCAGTGGGAGGCAGGCAGGCCAGTTTAGCACCCACACTCTTAATCTGAAGCCCTGCTGTTGCAACACATGCAAAATGTGGCTTGGCATTGTCTTGCTGAAATAAGCAGGGACATCCCTGAAAATGTCTCCTGGTTGGCAGCATATGTTGCTCCAAAACCTGTGTGTACCTTTCAGCATTAATGGTGCCTTCACAGATGTGCAAGTTACCCATTCCATGGGCACGAACACCCCCCCCATACCATCACAAATGTTGGCTTTTGAACTTTGCGCCGGTAATAATCTTGATGGTCCTTTTCCTCCTTCGCCTGGAGGATACTATGTCCATCATTTCCAAAAATAGGTACCCTATGGGTACATGTGGCTACTGCTTATCAATAAAATTGTTTTCTGATACCATGTCCATGCAGTAAATACAGCTTAGATATTTACTCTATGAGGCAGTAGCCACAAAAATGAAGCGTAATCCAAAAATGAACAATTTAAAAGTCACAGAAGTAAAATATTACCAAGTGTCTGTACTTTATATTATTCTACTCTTACCTCTTACAGTTTTCGAAACTGAAACCTCCAAACTGAGGCTGACACACACACGCTGTCACCATGACCCAAACTCTTATTTCCCTGAAAAGGCCCGGCGCTAGAGCTCAGTGGTCTCAATACTCTTTTCGACAACTTCCTGTAACAACTCGGAAGTATGCCACATCTACCTCACACATGGGACCACTGGCCGAAGAAGGCGAGGAAAGGGGGACAACCTGGAGTATATTTTAAAATAGGAATGCACTTTCCCTCTGTATTAAGCATAAACATGCCTGAAATCGATTTCTTTAGTCTCGTCCATTTATTTCTAATGGTGAACTGAATTGTATACACTCACCGGCCATTTTAATAGGAGCACGCGTACAGTATGTGTATGTGCAGGGCACGATTGTTACACTCATTCTTACAACAGGATGACAGTAACTACAGCCTCTATGAGGCAGTAGCCACAAAAACAACTCAAAATGTGGACTTGTCAGACCACAGCGCACTTTTCCTCAATCCATCACAGATGAGCTTGTGCCCAGAGAAGTTAGCAGCATTTCTGGATGTTGTTGATATATGGCTTTCACTTTGCATGGTAGATGCAGCAACAAACTTTGTTTACTGACAACGTTTTTCTGAAGTGTTCCTAAGCCCATGTATTAATGTCCTTTATGCCATCATGTCCCTTTTTAATGCAGTGCCACTGATGGTTTGAGGGTCATAGGCGTTCAGTATTGGTTTTCAGCCTTGCCCCTTGCGTGCAGAGATTTCTCTGGATTCTCTGAATCTTTGATATTATGGATTGTTGATGGTGAAATCCCTACATTCCTTGCAATTGTACATTGAAAAAAAGTTAGTCTTAAACTGTTGGACTATTTGCCCACACAGTTTTTCACAAAGTGGTGAACCTTACCCCATCCTTGCTTGTGAATGACTGAGACTTTTCAGTTACCAGTTTACCTGTAGAATTTTCTAAACAGGTGGGGTTTTTTTTAATATTCTACAACTTTCCCAGTCTTTTCTTGTCCCACTGCCAAATCTTTTTGGAATTCATTGCAGACATGCAATTCAGAATGAGTGTATATTTCCAAAAATCATTGAAGTGCAACAGTTTGAACATGAAATGTCTTGTCTTTGTCTTATATTCAATTGAATATAGGTTGAAAAGGATTTGCAAGTCATTGCATTCTGTTTTTATTTGTTTTACACAACATCCCAACTTTTTGGAATCAGGGTTGTACATATATACCTTCTTTTTTCTTCATTTGTGCATTGCTTGAGAGACACCAACTGCTGGAACCAAACTCCTTGTGTGTGTCAACATACTTGGCCAAGAAACATGATTCTGATAAATTAATGATGGTATTAGACAGCATGCACATGCAATCATTTGTGAAACAAATTTTGGATGGCACGGTGGTGTAATGGTTAGCACTGTCGCCTCACAGCAAGAAGGTTCTGGGTTCGAGCCCAGCAGCCGACGGGGTCCTTTCTGTGTGGAGTTTGCATGTTCTCCCCGTGTCTGCGTGGGTTTGCTCCGGTTTCCCCCACAGTTCAAAGACATGCAGTTCGGTTAACATGGGACGGCCTTGGGCTGAAGTGTCCAAGAGTGGTGGCGTGCACGTACGCAGTGGCTTTGCTCTCCTATGATGAACTAAATTTCGTTGTACATTTGTGCAATAACAAAGGCATTCCATTCTACATGGTTCACTATAACAGTACTTTAACTTTTTTTTTTGCAAAAAGTCATTAAGTGGCCTCACAAAATGCATTTCGCAAAATAATTTTTAGAATGAACTGAAAATGCATTCAGGAGCTTAGCACAGGAATGAGCTCTCTTAGAAAATGTAGGTAAGAATCTCTCTAAATTAGAAATAATTATCGATCATGGCATAATAAATGAATACATGCAAATAGCACAGCGTCCATGCTCGCAACACTTCTAATATTTTCTTGCATCTCTGCTGAACCATTAGTGAAAAAATGCTCAAGAATGCTAATGAGCCTCAAACTAAAAATGAATGATTAATTGATAACAGGAATGTTCTGAACTTCTTTCTACCTTGCCGCTCCCAGCTTGTTTGGGATTTTGTATATTTCTTAGAGAGTGGAGAAAATTAGGCTTACGTACCTCTGTTGAGTGTGATAAATGTGTGTGCACTGGAGCGCTTGGCTGCCCCTGTTAGAAGTTCATTTGAAAGTTTCCCTCTGAAAAACTTTTGTTCTAAAATGGAGACAATGTGCAGCAGAGCTATCATCACGTATTAATTACTGTTGCGATGATTAAGAGATCAGGATGCATTTCATTTTTAATAATCTAACAAGTAACCAGTATAAACATTCACCAGGTTTTGAGAAATGGACTGAAAAGTGGAAGGTTAGAGTAAAGCAGGCTGTCAGACTCATAAATATATGAACACAGCTAATTTGTAATCACATTAAGGTGCTAGATCAGAGAGTCCCATGGGGTCTTGACTATTTATACCTCATACACATTTCTTTCCCTGACCCCCATCCCTCAAGTCATTGAGCAGTTTTAGCACAATTACTTTTCCCTCCCAATTAGACAACTTCTATCTCTTATGGCTTGTAGAGAGGACATTAAAGAAAGCAGTGAAGAACAGGACTTGAATTATGAATCACAGAGGTTAATGAAAAGCATGCGCTCTTTCCTGCGCTCGTCTTTAATAAGGCCCATGGCCTGGAGATAGCACAAGATATGAGCTTGGTGCTTAATGGACTTTTGCATGAGAAGTGCTATCAGTAAACGGACAGATAGAGAGAATGTATGGGTGTGTATGCGCATGGGTGTGTAATTAACACTTTTCCTTAGAGACCATGCTTATCTTACTGAACCACAACATGGCACGGGGGTTCACTGAGCAGCCACCTAACCTTCTTGCTCCTCTCTGGTATTTGATGCTGGCCCTCCCCCACACCATTTTAATTAATTAGACACATAGTGCTGCTCTTTTGTCAGTGATGTTGCCAGCCATGTCCAAGGCTTATCTCCTTCTCACAAAGCTGCAAATCAAGCTGTCATTTGAAACAAATCCAAAAAAACCCTATTCATTAATTTAGGATTTGTCCGTGTTTTCCTCAAGTCTCTGTACAGCAGCATTATGACGGGAACAAAGGTTTCCCGAAATACAGTTACACACCAATGCAGTTGAATACTTGCGAAGATGTTACACCCATGTTTTCTTGAGCTGCTTGATTTTATTATAATTTGAACACACACCATCTTTGGCTACTTTTCTGACCTTAGTAGTGCGAGTCAGGTTTTTTATTCCAGTGTGTATTTCAATAGTTTATCATCATCTCTTGTATTCACACTGACACAAAGTCTAACAGTATCTACCATTCAGCAAAGTGCAAATTAATATTTCATATTACATGCTGCTATTACAAGTTGCATAACAGCAGTTCACCTATTTTATGTCTGGCCCGATAAAGGCTCATCACTTAACTGACTTTATAGACCATTAAGCAGTGGCATTTGCATTGCAGTATACAAGCAATGGCATGAATTCAAGGTTGAAATAATGATATACCTGCTATATATATATATATATAAACCCCTGTATGAGTTTAGCATAAATGAATACAATAAATATCTGTATGCCATGGCACTGCTGAATGCTTGATTCTGATTGATTAGAAGGTCTAGTAGAACGGATTTGTTTATGACGTCACAACCACATGACTAGAACAAGCAGCACTCTCGCTGTTTTGTATCAACCACTGCATTGCATTCACTTTTGTATACAGCTTTTCTTTTAAATAAACAAGTAACTGAACCATTTCTTGAATTTCTTTTTTTTATTGGATAAGGCTGCTTTTCAAAATGTTCACATACAATATAAAAAGTTATATAAATTATATAAAAATGCTTTTCAAAATGTTCACACACAATAAGAAAATTAAGTTATATAAAACTGCACACTAATAAAACTAATTTGTACACACAGGAGGCACGATTTCCTCGCGTAGTCGCAGCCATCTTCTTCTTGTTGTTGGTGTGTGCTTGTTCCTGTGAGTGCTTCACACCAGGTAGAAGAAGGGGTTTATGCGCATGCGTCCTACTTCTTCTATTGTTCTGGTGTCTCCGATGGGACTGTCTTACAGTGCACGTAGAGGTGTGGCATGTGTATTGCATCATTTTCAGCAAGCGTTGCGTTGCCATATGTACCTGATATTTTACTGATCCGTTGCCCATGTGGACGCGATATTTTTTTAAATAAAACCTCGTTGCCGTTGTCATGTGGATGTAGCCTAAAGGCCAATTTATGCTGACAACCCAGTCCTCACAGACGGCGTCGCAGATGGTGTCTGCGTAGCCCCCCCACCTTCGCAGACGCTCTGCGCGCACCTCCCAAAAATTGTGACCACCGCAGAAGCCTCGCAGACAGCGTCGCAGACAAGAGGGCTCTGATTGGTCCACTCTACATCCGCTGTACATGCACTTCCGCTTCCCTACTTTCCCGGTTTGTTTTGTTTTCACGACCGGCATTTTTAAAAACACGAGCGAAGATGGAGCAGCACGAAGAGCGGTTGATCGAGTAAGTGAGGAAGTACATACATCTATACGACTCCAGTTCTAGTCATTATAAGTAACCGGAGGATAAACACTCCACTAACCACACCCACCAACTACTCCTAGCGACTTCGTGCCCCCTTGCGTTGTGGCGGTGAATAACATCGCGCACGCCTATTACTCCCCGCTCAATGATAAATTAGAACTGTCTGCGAAAAGCTATCTGCGAAAGCCTTGTCGCAAGAGCATGCAGAGCCCTTTAGTCCATGGTGATCTGAACTGTAGAAAGTGATCCAGGGCTCTCTCATGGTTGTTCCTGACCATCCAAACCAATTTCCTTTCAGTTGAGGATGACTATTTGGGTTTTCTTGAAGCAAAGTGGCTTGGCAAAGTGACTACACCTCACGATAACTTGGATACAATTGTTTGAACTGATCTTGGAATTTGCAGTTGTTTAGAAATGGCTCCAAGAGACATTCTGGAGTTGTGTATATATCTGCGATCCTCTTTCTCAGATCTGCACTGAGCTCCTTGGACTTTCCCATTTTACTGTGTGTTGGTCAATCCAATGAGTGCTGTAAACAATCCCCTTTTTATGAAGGCACAGAGAAGCTACCAGCTGTAGTCAATCATGATCACTAACAGGAAGTTAAGAGACCTTGGGCTTGGCAAGATGAGACATATTTTGGAAGTTTCAGCACCTCTGAATTAATAGTCTAAGTGAGAGTATGTACATTTTGACCCTGTGTTGATTTCAGAAAACCCAAAGAAAATTAAAACTTGTGCACCAAGTTTGTGTTCTTCTTTAAATTAAGGATGTATGCTGTACAATTATTCTGCCACAAAAAAAAGAATAGTTCAAAGAAATTACTGAAAGCCCAAATATTGCCATGACATTCATATCCAAGATGACATTCATGTCACTGTGTAAACTTCTGACCACAACTGTATGTAGTAATGTGTTTCTATAGTAACATTAAATGTAGTTATAAATGGATAAAAACTGACATTTTATATCATAATTTCTAGGCTAATTGCTGTGGTACAAGAGAAATAAAACAGTACAGGACATGCTATTAGAGGAAAATAATCAGCTCCACTGGCATCACACACAAAGCTGTTGATCATTTTCCCATCACGGCTTTCTCAAAACATTCTAACTTCCCATCGTGTGCTCGATCTCCCTGCTCCTGTCTTACACTCTAAGGCATGTTGGCTATAATCAGAAGGACAGACTGTAGTTCTTTGGGAGCTGACCTGCTTGGATGTGGAGGAAAGCAAGATCAGACAGCTGTAATAAGGAGAGTGGGTGGAAGACGGAGGCAAACTCAGCCTTATGGGTTATTTTCCAACCAGTGCTCTTTGTTCATTGTATGCGGACATCAAGCCTGGGGTTCTTCCTGGATTTAAGTCTCGTCTTTGAACTTCAAAATATCACAATTATCAGTCATGCTGAATATTTGTAATCTAGTCAGGGAAAAAAATAAATACTCACTCACTTTGCACTGTGTGAAACAGCATTAATAACTACCACTAGGGAGAACACCGGAAAAACAAGGTTAATCATCATCAGACAAGTTGCACTAGCAAATCTTCAGTTTCAAAAAGCAGCATGTTTGCATGAAGAATAGTTTATCTTCATCTAAGGCTTCACTTTTTTAGGTTTGTTTAAATGGTTTTATAAAACAAATGTGTTATTTACCAAATACAAGCTATTTGTCACGTGCATATAATTGCATAAAAAGCTCTCACAATTATTGGTAAACTTCAACCAAACTCAGAACCAGGATGTCGGATTAAAAGATGATGAAATTTACTTTTTCCAAGGGGGAAAAAAAAAGTTCTTGGAAACTATATATATATATATATATATATATATATATATATAATGTACACACACACACACACACACACACACAGAGTGGATATTAAAAGTGTACACACCCCATTAAAATGCTAGGTTTTTCAGATGTAAAAAAATGAGACCACAATAAATAATTTCAAAACTTTTCCCACCTTTAATGTGACCTATAACCTGTACAATTCAATTGAAGAAAAACAAATCTGTTAGGGGGAAAAAAATAAAATAAAATATACAATAAGCTGGTTGCATAAGTGTGCACACACCCTTAAACAAATACTTTGTTGAAGCACCTTTTGATTTAATTACAGCCATCAATTAAAATGACTCTGATTAACTCCAAATAAAGTTCAGACATTTACTCAGTTGCCTCCTCCAGCAAAAGCCAGGGTTCACAGAGAGCTTACAAAGCATCAGAGGGATCTCATTGCTGAAAGGTATCAGTCAGGAGAAGGGGACAAAAACATTTCCACAGCATTAGATATACCATGGAGCACAGTGAAGACAGTCATCAAGAAGTGGAGAAAATGTGGGACAACAGTGACATTACCGAGAACTGGACGTCCCTCCAAAATTGATGAAAAAAGAAGATGAAAACTGGTCAGGGAGGCTGCCGAGAGGCCTACAGCAACACTGAAGGAGCTGCAGGAATTTCTGGCAAGTACTGGTTCTGTACTCCACGTGACAACAATCTCTCGTATTCTCCATATGTCTGGACTATGGGGTAGGATCGCAAGACAGAAGTCTTTTCTTACAAAGAAAAACATCCAGGCCTGGCTAAATTTTGCAAAAATCAAACTAACAAAAACAAACAAACAAACAAACAAACAAACAAACAAACAAACACAAACAAAACATCAACTCTCCCAAAGGCATGTGGGAAAATGTGTTATGGTCTGATGAAACCAAGGTTGAACTTTTTGGCCACAATTCCAAAAGGTATGTTTGGTGCAAAAACAACACTGCACATCACCAAAAGGACACCATACCCACAGTGAAGCATGGTGGTGGCAGCATCATATTTTGGGGTTGCTTTTCTTCAGCTGGAACAGGGGCTTTGGTCAAGGTGGAGGGAATTATGAACAGTTCTAAATACCAGGCAATTTTGGCCCAAAACCTTCAGGTGTCTGCTAGAGAGTTGAAAATGAAAAGGAATTTCATCTTTCAGCATGACGATGACCCCAAAAAAGTTTTGGAATGGCCCAGCCAGAGCCCAGACCTAAATCCTATTGAAAATCTGTGTGGTGACCTGAAGAGGGCTGTGCACAAGAGATGCCCTCGCAATCTGACAGATTTGGAGCACTTTTGAAAGGAAGAGTGGGCAAATATTGCCAAGGCTAGATGTGGCAGGCTGATAGACTCCGACCCAAAAAGACTGAATGCTGTAATTAAATCAAAAGGTGCTTCAACAAAGTATTAGTTTAAGGGTGTGCACACTTATGCAACCAGCTTATTGCACGTTTTTTATTTTTGTTTTCCCCTGAACAGATTTATTTGTTTTTTAATTGAATTGTACAGGATATAGGTCACATTAAAGGTGGGAAAAGTTTTGAAATTATTTATCATGGCCTCATTTTTTTGTATATCAGAAAAACCTAGCATTTTAAAGGGGCGTGTACAGTACACTTTTTATATCCATTGTGTACACACACACACACACACCTGTGGGGGAGGCTGCTTCAAACTCTTAATGGTTCCCCATAGGTATAGGCTTAAAAAAAAAAAAAAACTTTAGTGTTTCAGATTTAAACTTTATTTATTTTTTAAGTTTTATAGTTAATGCTTGAGTGGACAAAAAACCCCAGAAAGCATTATTTAGCAAAAACTGTTTAATTTCATCTTGATGTATGTATATTTACAAGTAGTAAATCTGCAAAATAGGAAACAACAGAATATTTACACAATGGATGCTTACCGGCCAACATGTGACAATTACTTCAAGTCTAAAATTCTGGAAAAACAAAAAAAACAAGAGTCACCTAGATTTCATAGCATTAAAACTCAACTGGTGTGACTTCCTGCAATTCATTTACTTGTACTTCATTCAAGCCTAGGGCTTTTTGGGGCTGGCTGAAAAGGACAGCTACTGCTCTGGAGAAGGATAAAAAGAACTGAGGAAGAGTCGAGATGTGAGATAGCTGGGAATTGTGACAAGTAAAGGCAGGAATGGCATCAAAGATGAAGGCAGCACTGGAGCGGAGAAGCACTGTGATGAACGGAAAGACTTGTGGTAGGAGGAAGTCAAGAAAGAAGTGTGCTGAAAAAGAACCATGGGAGGAGGAAGACAGAATGGGAACAGGAAGGAGGGAAAGACGAGGTGGTCAGGATCAGCAGCACCCACTCGAGAGGAGCTTTTATATGAAAGCAGTCTGAAGGAGTGAGTGCACACGTACTTTCTTTCCCCAGCTGAAAACTCACCGCTGTTACCATCGCCCTTTTCATACAGATCAGCATGAGCAGTGAGAGAAAACGGATTGCTCCATTGATCTCTACACAGGGTGCACAATGTGGAAGTAAACATAAATCGCTCCCAAAAGTCTGTGTTACGTGCCTCTTGATCACACGAGTTGGAAAAGTTTGCAAACTTAACTAACTTGCCGTTCTTTTACACGTCCCCGATCCTGAAGAGCCAAAAGGCAACACCAACACAGGAGACTAAAGGGAGATCCTGAGATGTTTGGATGCATCTTCACATCATCATCATCATCATCAGCCCAATACGCAGCTCAACTGGAGCCAAATTATGAAGCAGTTTTCAAGTCTTGCCACAGCTGAACAGAATCTCAATTCGCTCTGGCTGAGTGAGGAGCACAGGCTAAGCCGTGTTGCACTATGTAGACTAATGTAAAATTCATTTGATTACATAAGTCTGATAGCTCATCAGCTAGCGGTTAGCGGAACGGCTTCAGGCCTCCTTGCACAAAGCTAATCTATTTCCATTAGGCCAGATCTTATGGCAGGGTGAAGATACTGGCCTATTTAAAAATGGGGGGAAGAAAAAAAAAAACCCACACACATGCGCACACAGCCCACTGCACTGCATGGCCACATGTTCCTCGGTCTGTCTCTCTCTCTCCACACGTTCACCTTGGTTAAAAATGGATGAAGGTGTCAGAACTAGTGGACGTTGGCCGGCTAACCAGCGCTGACAGCTCGCCCTCACACTCGAGTCAGGGCTTGACGTGCTCTAGGCAGAAAACAACCCTGTTTGAACCTGTGTTTAACTGATGGTTTGGTCCAAAAAATACTTTTGCAAAAAAGTATCTACTGAAATGTTTGAGAAACCTGATGGTACTTTAATTTGCCTGTTGGGAATGGAAGAGGAAAGTAATAACTTAGAAGACGACACTGATACATTAGCAAAGAAGAAATCTAAACAATAACAGAAATTCATTGTCCCATCCACAAAATATTCCAGCAAAAAGCCTGACAACACTTCACATGATCTCTCCCAGGGGTACAGGCACACGATCAGAGGGTTGGGATGTCTTTTTTTTTTTTTGAATTCACATAAATTAGGATAGTCGTACCTCACACAGCACCACCCATGTACAGTACATGTGATGGAGAGAAATGATGAGCAAAAACACAGCTGTTCAGGTACAAATGGTAAACCACAGTCCGAGGCGGGATAACAAAATGTAGCAATACAAAATTGAAACACCAAAATCAAATCCACCACAGATCACAGTTTGGTTTTAGGCAAGCAAATTAAAGCAAGAATTTGGAAAAAAAAAAAGAAAAGAAAAAAGAAGCAACACTAAGATAGCCTCTCATCGGAGAACACGTCTCATACGAGATTAGAAAGATCATCTATAAAGAAGCAGGCTAAATCAAACACACACACTGGAGGCGTCAGGCCAGAGGGTAACAGGATTACTTAGCCCTGTCTCATTAATGAGCTGAGGCTAAAGCTCCTCTTTCTCTCGGTCTCTATCCTCTCCTTCATCCTCCTCTCACTCGCTCACCCTCTCTCCCTGATCAGAGTTTGAAGCAGTGATGAATTAAGAGCGTCACCTCTCTCTCTAACTCATATATATATGTGTATACATACAAGAGACCACGAGAAAAAGTTGCTCGCATAAATCTACTGCGCTTCCTCCACATGCATTGTGCATGAAGAGGAAGAAAACTCGAGAAAGAGCGGCAGCGTCACACACGTTGTGGTGAACGAAGGGAGACCGGCGCATTTTGTTCACAGAGCCCGAGAGTGAACTCTTCAACTTCTAAACTCTGGATAATTCTAGCTTACCTGCACTATTTATCTACTCCAAACATTTTTTTTTCAGTCATCAGGCAAGATCATATTAAAACAAAATCATAGCACATTCCCATGTAACAAAATGCCTTTTCACGAAACGACATTCAAATAAAACATGGCACAGGACAACATTTTATTCTTTTTCTTATTTTTTTTTCCTTCCTATGTACGTTTTTTTTTCTTTTGCTTAAATAGCTAATTCATCTTTGTCGACTAGTTGTGTTTCAGTGATAACATAGCAAAAAATCTCAATGGTAGATTTCACTTGGCTGAAAATGTAACAGTATTTATATACACATATATAATATCTGAAGATTTGTCCTTTGTACCGTTTTCTGTAAACTGTGCAAATTCAGCAGTAACACGAGTGGCAAAAGAGAGCAGAGAGAGGGCAGTCCGTTACATTTGTACAACAACAACAAAAAAACAAAACAAAAGAAAAAGAATTAACAACAAATCACACGAATCAAAAATGTCCTTTGTCTTCTGTGCGAACCCTCGGGTGTCATGACAACACCTGACCAACAGCATAGCTGGAGTGTAGGCATCCCAGAATTCATCCTTCTTGAGTCTTCAAAATGATGGGCAAAGTGTGTGTGTGTTTCTGTGTGTATGTATCTGTGTGTGAAGAGGTCCAGCACACACAAATCACAACTAAATGATAATAATAGTAATAATAATAATAAAAGTTAATCACCAATGACAACAATCAAAATGTTTTTTGAGATGTGTCCTTGTGTTGACACCCACACACCCACAGACACACACACACAGATGAACAGTGTGCGCCCAGCTCTGTAGTAGCTCCAGTGTACTGCGCCAGTTCTTTGCAGTGTGTGTTTCGGGGGGAGTGTGTGACTTCAGTTTGTGTGTCGTGAATGCTCGGAGCCCTGATCAGCTGCTCAGAGCCATGGTGTCAATCACCTGCTCAAGCTTACTCCTCAACCTCTGCCTGCGTGCCTGCTCGTCCCGCTCCAACGCACACAGGATCTACAGGGATGGGGGGGAGAGAGAGAGAGAGAGAGAGAGAGAAATGGGAAGAGAGTGAGAGATAGAAAAAAGAACAAAAGAAAAAAATCATTTAAAATGAAACTACAATGCACTGAATCTATCCATCCACCAATCGATCGGTCCGTCCTGTCTGCCTCTGTTTTTGATCTGCGCTCACGTCTATTAAAGCTGAAATACAACGGAGGTGCATGTGCTTTTAAAGCATAATGACACATGATGAGGCGCAGTGCTAATGGAGCCAGCTGTGATACATTATCCAGAAAAACAAAATCACAGCGTACATGCACGCACAGGGGCGCGCGCACACAGTGTAGGACTGACTGTTATTTGACTAAAGGTTCAGTGAGGGGAGATACTAAAACACCGCTGGCCAATAGGTCCAAAAACAATAATTACTGCAGGAACACACACTCCTTACTCTGTTCTCGGAAATGATCCAGTTTGTTAGCTCAAATGTACAATATGCGTTAGCTTACTGCTCACTGTAGTCATTCAAAGAACAGTTGGAACAAAAAAAAACCATCATCATAGTGACAACTTGACAGATTGCAAGTGTGTAAAGTCAGCATGCTCAAGCATTCTTTGGCAATAATAATAATAATAATAATAATAATAATAATAATAGACTGCTCAAATTATGGTGTGGCATCTCGGTATGACCAGATGTGTGTGCGCGCACGTGTGTGTGCTTACTTCATCTTTGTACTTGGTGATATAGGAGTAGATCTCATGCAGGGCGCTCATGCTGTTGAACTGATTCAAGTGAAGGCGAGACTGCTCTGCCAAATACGCGCTCATATCCTGGTCACTGATCGCTGGCATCCGAGAGATATCAGAATAATACCTGAGAGAGAGAGAGAGAGAGAGAGAGAGAGAGAGAGAGAGAGAGAGAGAGGGGCATATTCATGTTAACACAAAAATCAATAAGCAGCATAAGGGTGAAAAAGTGTTATTAAAAATCAATTCTTTGTTCGTTTTTTTTTTAACAGCATGACCGCTTGCTATTTTTGAATATATAATTTTCACCCATCATGAAAAAACGAGCTGTAATGTATTTTCATTAGGCTTGTCAGAACAAACCTCACTGCGCAAGTACAAATTGATTTGCTCATATTTATGCATCTGAAGGCCAAGAAAAACAAATTCAGTGTTTAAGATCCAATGTTCTACCTGTAGTCACCTAACCAGTCTATGCAAACACAAGTTTCCTGACCTTCATGAGTGTCGAAAGCCAGATTTCCAGCATTTGCTAGATAGTCTGGCACATTTCGTCAATAAACGTGGCCAAGAACCACCTACTTTCACAGGAAGAGACAATTTGAGTGACAACAGAGCTTTTCCTGTAGCCTGTCGACAAACATCCAAGATTATTTACTCGCCTCTTACTGCCTGATACAAAACCTTTAACGACCGGATTCGGTGAAAGTTTTTTTTTTTTTCCAATCCAGTGCTCCAAATACCTCAGTGTTCCAAAAAGTTTGTTTTCCAAACTGATATATATATATATATATATATATATATATATATATATAAAATTAAAAAGTCTCTGAAGAGTTCCAAAACACGATAAGCACCATTTACAAAAAAAAAAAAAGGTCCTGCAAAAAGAAGTTTGGCATTTGATCGTTATTCAACGTTCCAAAATCAGTTTTATGCAAAACGTGATATCTGCCTGTTTCTCTGCATTATATATCCCCTTCCTTTCCAAAACTGGGCAAGCGCCCCTACTGATTTTCAGCAGAACGCATTCTCTCTGCCTGACCAATCAGTGTAACAAATACGGCAAACAGTAATAGCAGCTCATACTGACTCAACATTACGGAGAATCCTCATCTTTTAGTGAGATTTTGAACAAAATAAAGATTTTCATGTTACCAATTTTTTGGGAAAGAAAATAAATTTTTTTCTCAAGTTTATCACAGTGGATTTATCACGTTTTGGAACCAAACTCTTCATACATACATGTATACTCTGCATACATACAGTGGTGCTTGAAAGTTTGTGAACCCTTTAGAATTTTCTATATTGCTGCATAAATATGACCTAGAACAACATCAGATTTTCACACAAGTCCTAAAAGTCTTGGTCATTTACTTATTGAGGAAAATGATCCAATATTACATATCTGTGAGTGGCAAAAGTACATGAACCTCTAGGATTAGCAGTTAATTTGAAGGTGAAATTAGAGTCAGGTGTTTTCAATCAATGGGATGACAATCAGGTGTGAGTGGGCACCCTGTTTTATTTAAAGAACAGGGATCTATCAAAGTCTGATCTTCACAACACATGTTTGTGGAAGTGTATCATGGCACGAACAAAGGAGATTTCTGAGGACCTCAGAAAAAGCGTTGTTGATGCTCATCAGGCTGGAAAAGGTTACAAAACCATCTCTAAAGAGTTTGGACTCCACCAATCCACAGTCAGACAGATTGTGTACAAATGGAGGAAACCCAAGACCATTGTTACCCTCCCCAGGAGTGGTCGACCAACAAAGATCACTCCAAGAGCAAGGCGTGTAATAGTCAGCAAGGTCACAAAGGACCCCAGGGTAACTTCTAAGCAACTGAAGGCCTCTCTCACATTGGCTAATGTTAATGTTCATGAGTCCACCATCAGGAGAACACTGAACAACAATGGTGTGCATGGCAGGGTTGCAAGGAGAAAGCCACTGCTCTCCAAAAAGAACATTGCTGCTCGTCTGCAGTTTGCTGAAGATCACGTGGGCAAGCCAGAAGGCTATTGGAAAAATGTTTTGTGGACGGATGAGAACAAAATAGAACTTTTTGGTTGAAATGAGAAGCGTTATGTTTGGAGAAAGGAAAACACTGCATTCCAGCATAAGAACCTTATCCCATCTGTGAAACATGGTGGTGGTAGTATCATGGTTTGAGCCTGTTTTGCTGCATCTGGACCAGGACGGCTTGCCATCATTGATAGAACAATGAATTCTGAATTATACCAGTGAATTCTAAAGGAAAATGTCAGGACATCTGTCCATGAACTGAATCTCAAGAGAAGGTGGGTCATGCAGCAAGACAACGACCCTAAGCACACAAGTCGTTCTCCCAAAGAATGGTTAAAGAAGAATAAAGTTAATGTTTTGGAATGGCCAAGTCAAAGTCCTGACCTTAATCCAATCGAAATGTTGTGGAAGGACCTGAAGCGAGCAGTTCATGTGAGGAAACCCACCAACATCCCAGAGTTGAAGCTGTTCTGTATGGAGGAATGGACTAAAATTCCTCCAGCCAGTGTGCAGGACTGATCAACAGTTACTGCAAACATTTAGTTGCAGTTATTGCTGCACAAGGGAGTCACACCAGATACTGAAAGCAAAGGTTCACATACTTTTGCCACTCACAGATATGTAATATTGGATCATTTTCCTCAATAAATAAATGACCAAGTATAATATTTTTGTCTCATTTGTTTAACTGGGCTCTCTTTATCTACTTTTAGGACTTGTGTGAAAATCTGATGATGTTTTAGGTCATATTTATGCAGAAATATAGAAAATTCTAAAGGGTTCATAAACTTTCAAGCACCACTGTACGTGCATGCACGCATGTGTATATATATATATATATATATATATATATATATATATATATATATATATAAATAAATAAAGGTCAAGTGAATAACAGTTATTCTACGAAATTGAGTTGTACATGAGCTGATAGCTAATGAGGCGCGTAGCACGAGTTGGCTATAATGCATGTACGATGAGATTGAGTGGAATAACTTTTATTCTATTCACAGGATTTTGAGAAACGGAGCATTATTTTTTTTTGCAAATTCAATAAATAAAAACTTTCTACAAAACATCTGACAATCATTTCCGCTTCGAATGTAAACAAACAGCGAAATGACAGTAGCAATTTGTGAAAAATGCTATAATAATTCTTGGGAAAAAAAAGTTCTTACCATCAAACACTTTTATTCCATAGTTTGTTGTTTTTTTTTGTATTTTGGGGTTTTGTTTTCGAGTTTTTATTTTGTCCTCTGTTGGTTCAGTAACACGCGCCGCCATTTTGTTTTTCTTCTTTAGAGTTTTGTGGCGGTTGGCAAACCAACTTAAAGGTGCATTACCGCCACCGACTGGGCTGGAGTGTAGAACAGGAGATTTTTTTTTTTTTTTTTGGGGGGGGGGGGGGGGGGGGGTGAGAACTATATTCTTTTAGCCATTTCTGTTTCTTTTAAATACTTTTTATAAAGTGATGTATCCGACTTGATGCGCTCTGCCATTTTGTTTTTTTCTACTCACAGTATATGAGATGATTGGCTACTCTACTACTAGGCCATCAGAGCACGCGATTGCTCATATCCAGTGGATGTGGATAGAATAACATCGATTATCTCATTACAGTGGCACCTGTCAAGGGGTGGGATATATTAGGCAGCAAGAGAAGTCAGTTCTTGAAGCTGATGCGTTGGAAGCAGGAAAAAATCACATTGTTTCAGAATCGTTAGTTTTCCCATGTCTAACACATCCCACGTACGTACTGCTGAGCCATACAGTACTCCTCCAAAGGATAAACAATGACCTACCTCTCAACCCAGTTCTTGTAGTTGGGGATGTCTTTTGCGTAGAGCAACTTGTTCGAGGGCGAGTCTTTGCCCAGTTTATGTTCTGACGTAGAACACGAGTCCATGAAGGTCTGAGCTACTACAGACAGACAGGCGTCTGTGATGCTGTTCTTATGGATGTCAAAGACAAACTGAGGATTCTTTATCACGTTCACCCAGAACCTCAACGGCAAACTGCAGAGACGGACAGCGAATACAGAATAAAGAGAAGAGACAAAGCACTTAACACAGCACATCGTCAAGTCCTTGTTATTGTACACTTTCAGGTCAACGGACTCCTATACAGATTTAAAAAGCCAAATCAGCGTCAGACCACGGTGTATCACCCAAGTACACAAACAGATACGAACCAGTTACTTTTCCACGTGTGCCTGACGTCTGGGTCTGTTATCTGGTGTTTGTCGGCCTGCTCATCCAGGAAGTCAAACATGTATTTGATGGCGAGAGGGAGTGCGCTGCCTCTATGGGCCGTGCTGAAGATGGTCTCAAACAGGTCGTCTACAAACTTCTGTAATGTTCCCTGTCACATACAAACACGTACACACACTTAAATTTAGGTTTCTAATGGCAAATAAAACAGTTTAATATCTGGAGAAAAAAAAAAAAAGTGCTTTACACTTGAGACAATTTTTTTTTTTTTTTAAAGTTACTCATTTCATGTTGGGTAGGAGTTCTCAGACTTTTTAAACTAATAAAAACAGGCACATTATTTAAATGTGGAAAATAATATTCTGGCTATTTATTGAAGCCTGAGAGGTTTTTTTTTTAAACATTTCTGAAACTTCCACCCATGGATCCTCCTTTTTTAACCATGCCTTTAGAGTCTAGTTGACATTATTGATAGGCATCATAATGGTGGGGCTGAGAATGGCAGCTTTTCACCACTGTAAGAAAATTCGAAAATCTCAAGCCCCCTGGCTGTCCCTGGGGTCTCTGACCCCCCCAAATATTTTTTGTTACTTTGCACTGTTGTGTTAACTCTGCTCATAACCCCCACCTCATGATTTCTTACCCACTCCCCTCTCAACACCCAACTCATTAACACCTGCTTGGAGTTTAAGAAGAGCAAACGACTAAACCATACAATGCAGATGAGAATCAGGAAACTGAAGTACACCAAGACCTCTGCTGAACCTTTAGTGGTCTGAAAAACATGAGCTAACTTGCCTGGAGCTCCATATGCAGTTAATGATTAAACAGCACCCCTGCGGGGCCCAAGAGGATTATGGGAAGTGTGGCTTCTAAGCAGTTAAAGCAGAGACATCTCAATAAGCGATCTCTATACTGACAGGAGATAGGAGTGCAGATGAGGAGAAAAGCCAGATTTCTTTTTCCCCAAAACAGCTCGATAAGCAAAGGTCACCGGTCTAATTAAGATACAGTGGTGCGTGTCAGACTGGACCTGCTGCTAAATGTTAATCAGGGACTAGGCCTTTCACACACAAAGGTCAACATGAACTGGCTATAGAGAGAAGCTACATAAAAGACATAGAATATCTAGGGTTAAGACAGGAACATTGGCCTGTGTGTGTGAGCTCTTGGGTCTTATCTACCTTGGTTGCGAGCAGGCGGGTCAGGTAGATCTCAGAGACCATCTTGCTGCCGCGGTCTCCCTCCCTCTGGTCAGAGTGGTCATGGTTCTTGACCAGATGCCAGAGTTTGGTTCCACTCTCCAGATCTGGAGTTATCATGGGGGTCCGTGAGCGCAGACTGTCAGGACTACTGGCCGTCCTCAACATACTCTCTGCGAGGAATTTAAAAAAAAAAATGGAGAAAGGAATTACTTACAAAGACAGGAGGTAATGAGAGGAGGAAAGAGTATAAATCAGTCAACCATTTTAAAGACTACAAAACAATGATGAGGGATAAAGAAGACATGACGGAATAGCTGCCATTACTGCTATAGGGATGGCTTAAAAAGAAATGAGACCGAGTTGTTCAGATGTGACGCAAAGCTTTTCAGTGATGGAGAGAATCTGTCGCATTTAAAGAGGCAACACTCCTTACTGTCACTCATGCAACATGCCATTCTTTCCCATTCACTCACTCGTACCCTCTCTCGCCGATTCACGAATTAATGTCTGTCATCAAAAGCTTGACGGTCTGTGCTACTCCAGCAGCCAATCAAATATTAAATCACACAGCTACAGGTTATTGAAACGAGAGAGAGCTCTAACCGTATCGGCTGAGGGACTTGGTGAACGTAGAGGAGTTGGAGATGTTATAAGCAGAGTTCTGCTTAGGGACCAGAGCCATCACTGAGCCATCCGTAACCTAGAGAGAGAGCAAGAGATTTTCAATAATTAAATAAATCTGCTCTCCTAGTAGCTGTTACACAATAAAACACACCAACACTTTATATGGCTGGTAAAGCAAAGGAGCATCTGTCAGTCAGCTACAATGATTTTCACTACTGATTTTGTTCCTGAACAAGACATACTGACAGGGAGTGAAATGACTGGAATGATGTACGACTTAAGATGTGCATATTTATTTTTATTCTATCCACATTCACTGGATGAGCAGTCGCGTGCTCCGACTGGCTACTCTGCTACTAGGATATCAGCTCATATACCGTGAGTAGCAAAAAACAAAAATGGCAGAGCGTGTTGCTGAACCAATCGAGGACGAAAAAACGCTACTTGAAAACAGAACCCCAACAAATACAAAAAAAAAGCAACAAAATATGGAATAAAAGTATTTGATAGTAATAGCGTATCTTTTACTTTTCAAGAATTATTATAGCATTTCACACAAATTGCTACTGTCATTTCGCCAGTTTGTTTACATTCTAAGCGGAAATGATTTCGTCTGACATTTTGTATAAAGTTTTTATGGATCAAATTTGCAAAAAATACAAATAAAAATGCTCCGTTTCTCAAAATCCAGTGAACGTGGATAGAATTAAACAGTTATTCCACTCAATCTCGTCGTACTTGATTTCGTGGAATAACTTAAATGCATCTATTAAGAGTCTTAAAGTGAAGGCTACATTCACATGCAAAGATTTTCACCAATGGAAAAGGATAAACTTCTGTTTGCTACCTCAGAGGACAGTTTTTGGCACCCAGCGTTTGTGGTGACTCAAATGCACTCTTGGAAAACGTAGGCAAATATTCCCACGTGATTTAAACAGCGTTTTAAAAGAACGACCCGGCTTTTTTAATTGTATAGAAATTAACTTCGGACTGTCCTCAAATCACTTCAAACTTACGTTTAATACATAAAGGCTTTTATTGTGAACGAGTCTGATTATTAACAAATTAGTAGGATACGTACATAGAAGTGCATTATTGTAATCACATTTTTATTTATAAACCTCATTTGCTGCATATTACTAACTGATTATCTGCTTCATGCAGGCCAGTGAAAAACTGAAACAGGGTGGATTTGTGCTGCTGGTTGAATAGTCCTGCTGCAGTGTAAAGGCTTGCTATCATTCCCTGTTGGGGTGTTGCTATGGTTACCTGGCAGCTTGTGAACCTGCTAGGTTGTTGGGATGTTGCCATGGTAACCTAGCGGTGCAGGAGCTGTCGGGCCATTGGTTGTGACTGCTTTACTACTGAGCGCATATGTGATTGTGATGTGTGGATACCTGGTAGTGAGCGAGTGTATTGAGACGCTTCCAGTCATTATCGATCTTGGTGGTGACGTCTTCGTCCTGGAGGATGATTCTAGCCATTCGGCCCTGACGCCATTCTAATACACAACGGGTAAAAGCGAGAGCTGTTCAGAATAGCTGCTGGCAGACATGAATTTACGGAGCACAGAGGACTCGCTGCCTTTAAATGGCTGTGGAAGGAGAGGAGATCTTTCTTACCCAGATCCATGTCTCCTGCCTTGGGTCTCTGAGAGTAAGGGCTACCCTTATACACTGCGTCCAGCAGCTTCTCCTTCACTTGAGTGATGGTGTCACAGTTCAGGCATTTGACCGTGACCTCAGATGCGTTCTCGTTCTCCGGGTTGACGCAGTGCAGTGTCTGTGCACAGACCAGACCGATTAAACTCGATGCTCTTATCATCACTGCTATTTTCATACACTATACCAGTTACACTGACAACACTGACTACCATTTAAAAAAAAAAATCCATTTTCATAATAAACAAACAGCACATTTCTAACATTACATAATATTCCTTTAAAAATGAAAGTACCAAAGCTGTGTTATAACATTATGAAAAGCAGCCCATGAGAAAGTAAATGCTAACAGAAATTGGTTTTAAGCTGCTTTTTAGGATTTAGTATCTGATGAATAGTAAGGCTTTGTAGCGCGAGTGCAGTAGCAACAGCACAGGCATAATCTGAAATCAAAGGGCAGAGTGGTGTGGTATTGACGCAGAGCAGCTTTAACATGCATCTCTAGCTGTGTGTGAAGAGCTACTGCTGCTCCACACTCTCGCTGTAAAGCTACTGACCAGGGTCTTATAGTCGATCTGCTGTCGGATCAGTTTGTCTTCACTCAGAGAGTAGCGTGCCTCTCCTGTGATGGCATCTATTGGTCCTTTCTCCATCTGCTGCTTCATTGCACAGTAGAGCATGAAGAGAGGTTCTCCTGCACACTCCTGTGTGTACACACACACAGTGCACAGAATGAATAAAGGAAAATTTTGCATTAGCAATGGCAGTACTGAAGAATCTATATCTCGTACATGTCTGCTTTTCTCCAGAACTGACTTAATGTGTCTATAGACAGTATATGGAATATTGATTATTTTAGCACAAATGGACGTACAGTGCGAACAGGCTTGTGTTCAAATCCACGAGGGAGGTGATAAACCAGAGACTGAAGTGGATGATGCTGATACAGTGCCTTGCAAAAGTATTCATACCCCTTGAACTTTTTCACGTTTTTCCACCTTACAACCACGAACTTAAAAGTTTTTTATTGAGATTTTATGTGATAGACCAACACAAAGTAGCACATAATTGTGAAGTGAAACGAAAATGATAAATGGTCTTCAAAATTTTAAACAAATAAAAATCTGAAAAATGTGGTGTGCATTAGTATTCAGCCCCCTGTACTCTGATACCTCTAAATACAATCCAGTGCAATCAATTGCCTTCAGAAGTCATCTAATTAGTTAATAGAGTCCTACTGTGTGTAATTTACTCTCAGCATAAATACACTTGTTCTGTGAAGGCCTCAGTGGTTTGTTAGAGAACACTGAAGAACAAACAGCATCATGAAGACCAAAGAACTCACCAGACAGGTCAGGGATAAAGTTCTGGAGAAGTTTAAAGCAGGGTTAGGTTATAAAAAAAATATCCCAAGCTCTGAACATCTCAAGAAGCACTGTTCAATCCATCATTCAAAAATGGAAAAAGTATGGCACAACTGCAAACCTACCAAGACATGGCCGTCCACCTAAACTGACAGAGCGAGCAAGGAGAGCACTGGTCGGAGAAGCAGCCAAGAGGCCCATGATCACTCTGGAGGAGCTGCAGAAATCCACAGCTCAGGTGGGAGAATCTGTGCACAGGACAACTATAAGTCGTACACTCCACAAATCTGGCCTTTTTGGAAGAGTGGCGAGAAGAAAGCCATTGTTGAAAGACAGGCATAAGAAGTCCCGTTTGCAGTTTGCCAGAAGCCATGTAGGGGACACAGCAAACATGTGGAAGAAGGTGCTTTTGTCAGATGAGACCAAAGTTGAACTTTTTGGCCTAAATGCAAAACGCTGTGTGTAGCGGAAAACTAACACTGCTCATCACCCTGCACACCCCATCCCCACTGTGAAACATGGTGGTGGCAGCATCATGCTGTGGGGATGCTTTTCTTCAGCAGGGACAGGGAAGCTGGTCAGAGTTGATGGGAAGATGGATGGAGCTAAATACAGGGCAATCCTGGAAGAAAACCTGCTGGAGGCTGCAAAAGACTTGAGACTGGGAAGGAGATTCACCTTCCAGCAAGACAATGACCCTAAACATACAGCCAGAGCTACAATGGAATGGTTTAGATCAAAGAATATTCATGTGTTAGAATGGCCCAGTCAAAGTCCAGACCTAAATCCCATTGAGCGTCTGTGGCAAGACTTGAAAATTGCTGTTCACAGACGCTCTCCATCCAATCTGGCTGAGCTTGAGCTATTTTGCAAAGAAGAATGGGCAAAAATTTCAGTGTCTAGATGTGCAAAGCTGGTAGAGACATACCACAAAAGACTTGCAGCTGTAATTGCAGCAAAAGGTGGCTCTACAAAGTATTGACGCAGGGGGCTGAATACTAATGCACACCACATTTTTTAGATTTTTATTTGTTTAAAATTTCGAAGACCATTTATCATTTTCGTTTCACTTCACAATTATGTGCTACTCTGTGTTGGTCTATCACATAAAATCTCAATAAAAAACTTCTAAGTTCGTGGTTGTAAGGTGGAAAAATGTGAAAAAGTTCAAGGGGTATGAATACTTTTTCAAGGCACTGTAAGCAAAGTGAGAACACTACTGTCTAGAGAATTATAAGATTACAATGCAAAATGAATCCCACCCCCCGAAAGTAGATTAGGTTACAAGAAGCCCTTATTTGGCACACAGACACTCAAGCACAGACTTAGGCCCTGTCCACACGGCAACGGATTCAGGTGACTCCGATACAATTGCTTATCGTTTAGGCCTGGCGTCCACACGGCACCGGCGTTTTGGGTGCCCAAAACGCAATCTTTTTGAGAACGGGTTCCAGAGTGGAAAGATCTGGCAACGTTGCCGTTGTGAAGTCGTCTGGATGAGTAGAACGGATTTGTTTACGATGACGTCACAACCACATGCCTGTGAGTGCTTCACGCCGGGTAGAACTGTAACGAATATCACCAGGAAAAAGCCTTACAGAGCACTAGTGAGAGTGAAACACGAGCTTGGATATTATTATTATTATTATTATTATTATGTTCAGTGTTAGTTCACAGTAGTAATGCAAGAAGCAGAATAGTGACAGTAATAGTGAAGCAAAAACATGCAATTGTACAAACACTGCAGCTCTACAGCAAAATATCCATTTATGAAATGGTCTGATTCTTAACACCAGTAGTGCCAATGATCTTCTCATTGCGATGCGAGTTGTCAACAAATCCTATAACTTGGTTCATGAAACGCGCTTACAAAATATTTTCACTGTGAATATTTATTGTGTAACGGTGCAATCCCGCCAGCAAAAATAGGGGAAAAAAGGAGCGATCTCACCTTCAGATGTTGATTTAAGTCCGACAATAAGTTCCTCAAAAAGGGCGTAGAGGAGCAAATTAATCCATCAACGTATCATTCAATTTATTCCGGACCATTAAAGACGCCGCCTTCCGCGTAGAATCATACGTCATCCTCGCCGCCATATTGGAGAGGTCAAAGCGGAGAATAAAGATTAGCTGCGTTTAACTGTACCAACAGGTTTACCGTCCAAATGAGATCATATGGGATTACCTTTCACAGGTGAGAAACAACAAATTAATCCATCGTGTATCATTCAATTTATTCCGGACCATTGAAGACGCTGCCTTCCGCGTAGAATCATACGTCATCCTCGCCGCCATTTTGGATAGGTCAAAGCGGAGAATAAAGATTAGCTGCGTTTAACTGTACCAACAGGTTTTCTGTCCAAACGATATCACATGGGATTACCTTTCACAGGTGAGACTGGAAAAATACTTTTCATTGTATTTGGTCATTATAATGTAATTTTACAAACAGATTTTCCTGACTTTGTGGCTAATATGAAGTCTCGTGCATAATAGTTTATGCGCATGCGTCGTTACTTCTTCTATTGTTCTGGTGTCTCCAAAGGGACCGTCTTACAGCGCCCCTAGAGGTGTGGCATGTGTATTGCATCGTTTTCAGCAAGCGTTGCGTTGCCATATGGACCTGATATTTTACTGATTGTTGCCCATTTGGACGCGATATATTTTTAAATAACATCTCGTTGCCGTTGTCGTGTGGATGTAGCCTTAAGCACACAGTGAAATTTAACCCATCTGAAGCAGTGAACACACACACACACACACACACACACACACACACACACACACACACACCCAAAGGAGTGGGCTATAGCACCCGGGGAGCAGTTGGGGGTTTGGTGCCCTTGCTTGAGGGCACTTCAGGTTATGACTGCCCCATGTTAACCTCACCGCATGTCTTTGGATGGTGGGGGAAACCGGAGCACCCGGAGGAAACCCATATAAAAAATATAAATAAACCCATATAAATGTAGAGGTTGTATTTCACTGGAATTGCAATGAATCTTCAAGTGCGATTTTGTCCCTTTTCATTGCTGAATAAGATTTTAAAATCCTTAAGTTATTCCACGAAATCCAAGTCGTACATGAGCTGATAGCCGACAAGATGCGTAGCACCGAGTTGGCTATAAGCCACGTACGAGGAGATTGAGTGGAATAACTGTTTTACTCTATCCACAGTCACTGGATTTTGAGAAACAGAGCATTTTTATTTTTTGCAAATTCGATAAATAAAAACTTGATACAAAATGTCCGACAAAATCAATTCCACTTAACAAACCGGCAAAATGACAGTAGAAATTTGTGAAAAATGCGATCATAATAATTCTTGAAAAATAAAAGATACGTTCTTACCATCAAATCCATAATTCCACATTTTGTTGCGCTTTTTTTTTGTATTTTTTGGGGTTTTGTTTTCGAGTAGAGTTTTTATTTCGTCCCCGGTTGATTCAGCAACACGCGCTGGCATTTTGTTTTTCTCTACTTATGGTGTATGAGCTGATAGCCTAGTAGTAGAGTAGCCAATCAGAGTGCACGACTGCTCATATCCAGCGAATGTGGATAGAATAGTTCCATTTAGAAATGAAAAAGTTTTCAGATCTTTTTTTTTTAAAAGATATTTTTGGGCTTTTTTCACCTTTTTATTGGATAGGACAGTGTAGAGACAGGAAATGGGCGGGAGAGAGAGACGGGGAGGGATCGGGAAATGACCTCGGGCCGGAATCGAACCCGGGTCCCCGGATTTATGGTATGGCGCCTTATCCACCTGAGCCACGACGCCCCAAAGTTTTCAGATCTATACATAGCAGAAAATGTAGAAGTTTTGCCACGCCAACACATACTGTGTATAATTATAATGAGGAGTTAAATATTTTAAAATCCCATTTTTGCAGTGCAGAGGGAGTTTAGATATAGGTCTAAATGGCTCTGGAATTGTACCAAGGGCCATTAGCACCTCTCAGTTTTCTCTAAACTGTTTTCCAACCATCTGAACGCAAGGTGTATTAAACTCCAATTAGTTCCCAGCATACACACTCATTCTAAGCGTACAGTGTAGAAATGGTTTCTGCTGCTTCAGTATTTCTGCTCTTGTTTCATAGCCCGCTGGAGAGGATGAGAGGATCACTGATGGGCATTGTTCTGTAGTCCAGTCCCTCTGTTATGGATTAATGATGTCTGCTGCTCATCTATACACCGAGGATGCTTGTTTCTCTGTCCCAAACTGCAGGGTGAGTGGCTACTGGTGGGCTCGGTGTCCAAGTTCAGCATAAACTCACAGGACACAATTTATCAAAAGGAGTCCTTCAGGATGCATGAGTAATTCCTGTAGTCAGGGAAAACAAAAACAGGGCGAAAGCAGTGCAAGCTGCCGCTGCTCCCCTGAGCATTCCCCATTCTGCACGGACGGAGCCCAGAGCGAGTCTCAATGAGCTGCGGAGTCTGTGTGAAGGAGGCGGGTGCCGATTGATGGAGGGGTTAATAGAAGGCTAATGACTGTGGAGGAAAGTGCTGGAGAAGCACTTCAGAGCATGAAATGTGTCAAACCGGCAATGAGACGAGAGCTGAAACCGCCTCGCTCCCTCACTTTTCTCAATCATTCCTTCCTACGCACTGCCTCCTCTCATCTTTCACAAGTTCTACCTTTCTTTCCTGCTCTCCCTTGTTAACTGTCTTTATCTGTGTCCTTTCACGTCCTCTCTGTTCAGGTCTATTGTTTGCCCTCCTCTACACAAAGGTTTCCTCTGCTACTCACTGAGCATCTCTCATCATAAAAGGAGAGAACCGCACTTGACAGGGTGCATATTGGCAGTCAAATTATCCACAATTAATTAGCAACAATTCAATTAATTAAAGCTAATAACATCTCGCGCATCACATAATGCTTTGCAGGGATTTCTGGACATCAACTTACACTTGCTAATAAACAACTACTACGTGAACAGAAACACCACAGAAGTGCACGTGGCCCCTTGGTGGCATCCGTACCCTCCGAGTTTCTCACTCGTCTCCCCCGCTTCCCTCCATATGTCTCCGCTTCATTGGGCTCGTTAGCATCGAGGCTAATTAAACAGACAGCTGTTGATGAGCAGCAACAGACAGGAGACAGACACAAACACACTGACAGCTACAGTCTGGATTTGGGCTTCTCACTTTCATATCAGCAAAGTGCGTGTTGCTTTAATGTGAGCCATGAATTTAATCTCTCTTTCGCAGCTACATGATTGAAACACTTAGTCAAACTCGTGTCATAATGTGAACTAGCATATCAAAGTGGAAAAAAGGCTTGCCAAAAAAACAAAACAGGCTCGATCAAGTGCATCTCAAGGATCAGTAACTATCCATTCACACTTCAGAATCTCTTCACAGATTTCTTTCGATTCCTATATCCATCTGTCTCATAACGGACTTTTACAAACTGAAGATATTTGGAAATCAGACGCGGAAAAAAAAAAAAAAACAGGCTATATATAGCGTCCTGGCTGCATGGGCATGTGCGCGGCTCATGGTTGAGAGACTGAGAAAGTCTTGCTGCCAGGGACATATGGCAGATTCTGTGCTGTCACTGAACTCAATCTCCCATAAGCCTTTGCAAGACACCCAAGGTCAGTAAAGGATACACAAACACACGGAACCTCAAGCTGTTATGTTCGCGTACACCCACAAAATACACACTACACTGTGTACTCGCACAAATATACATGCATGTACAGAATCAAAACAACACATACACACAAAGACGCTTAATAACACGGCGACACACAAGAACACACTCACTCACCTTCAGGAACTTGTACAGGAGAAACGTGAACCAGTTCGTCAGCATTTTCTCAGCTACAGACTCCGTCCTAAAGGGGGGAGGGGGGGGAGAAAAGAAATTAATGTCAGATAAACATTACTTCAAGCTTCAAGAAACTATGTAATGGCTTGCCTCGGGACTACTAAACGCTGCGTATGATCTCCTGAGAATTGGAGGCCGTTTAATTCCACTCCGACAGCAGAGAGCTAAAGACCAACACCGCCACCTGCGCTAACAAACGCAATACACTTGAGCGTAACACGGCCTGCTAACCAACACGCACCTGAACGAATGAGCAATATTACTCAGCCGATTGTTCATTTTCTTCCTTCTCTCTAAAGTAAACCACCGATCCTCATTAAGAAAACGCACCGGTTAGAGTAATTCGCTAACTTTTCTAGTTGAGCAGAAACCTGCTGCATAATAACAACCCTCGCACAAGTCCCTCGGAATGACGCTAATTAACAGACGAAGTAATTAGCGGACTTTATTAGCACTAATCTGTTAACGAAGGGGGAGAGGAGAAGTAGAAGGAGAGAGTGGGGTAAACTGTTTTCTCCTTCCTTTCTTTTTAATTATTCACTCGCTCACCCACAGACAGATGAAAAACACAGAGAAATGAGGCAGCGCTAAGTTTAAATGAGGGAGAGAAACAGTGAATTGGTGGAAAGGAAACGGAGAGAACATAAACGGAGGCTCGAGGACTGTGCCTTGTTTGTGTGCGCCTGAACTTCAGGCACTGCTTTTTCTTGTAATTCTGCTGGAGGAAGGCACACCGAGAGTGAGCACAGACAGGAGTACCTAAACAAAACATGCTCTTACACAAGCCCCAGTGGACAGTGCACACAGATCATGTTTTGGAGCAGCTTCAGGAAACTATTTAGGTACAGCGCAAAGCTTTTTTTTCCCCCCCTCCTCGTTCTCCCTCTTTTTTTTTTAAATAAATGTTTCAGGCAGCATACAGTGTTTTGCACAGGTATTCACCCCTTGTAGGGTTACAACCTGGAAGTGGACTTGATTGAGATTATGAGTCACAAAATGAGCAAGACTGACGGAACGGAATACATCACAATCCTGTAAGAAAACCTGTTCCAGTCTGCAAAGGACTTGCACGAAGGTTTACCTTCCAACAGCACAATGACCCTAAGCATACTGCCAAATCACCAAATCTACATTGGAGTGGTTCAAGACCAAAGACCTGAATGTGTTCGAATTCCTCAAACCCACTCCGAGTCTGGAGGAAGACATGAAGATTACTGCTCACCAATGATCTCCATTCAGGCTGACAAAACTGCCTGAGCAATTTTACTCAAGAAATACAGGCAAAAATATCACATCAGCAGTGCACAGCTGATCGACATGTATCCCTGCAGCCAAAGGTGAATACCGGCCTGGGGGGTGATTACTTTTGCAAACAACCAATGTGTGATTTTTTTTTTTTTAATAGTTTGTATATTCAAAATGTTAAAAACTGTGTAAATCAAAATGTGGGAAAGTTCAAGGAAGCTGTGTGTGTGTGTGTGTGTGTGTGAGAGAGAGAGAAGGTGTGAATACTTATGCTAGGCATAACAGGTAAAAATTCAAATTCAATCCAAATTGCTTGAAACGGCTCTCACTGAATTCAGAATTGAATGCAGATCATCATACTTTTTATAGAATTAAAATTTCTATCCGTTCTTGAGATGTCACAAATCAAAGATTTTAAAAAGGCTTAATTTTTAGAAAACTGCTGTAATATTCTGTATATGAGGATCACATGGTCCAAAATGGGCCTCATTAACCAATGAGATCAAATGTTTTTTCTTAACATCTTTTCTATTTTCCAAGATATTTACATGGAAATTGGCAGGCACATAGATGGGTGTATGCTGAATACAAAGTTTGAAAAATTAGTAAAAACAAATTTTGCAAATTAGTATTTAATTCGTATTAATTATGCCAATTATGTAAAAACGCTAAATCGGTACACTCTCTTCTTCAAAGTTTCACCAAATGTCTTTATTTGTGCAACATAAAGCTGCTCTTGACTCTCATTTATACATCACAAAGAAGGAGAAATCAATATTAATTATAAAATATGCATAAATAAGCATTGAATGTCATTCACATCTACCATTTTCTATCAAAATTTAAAAAAAGTAATAAAAGATTATTTCTAATACCCTGTTTGTGCTCTGTAGGCCTTTGTATTTCTCTGTAGGACCTAGTAATGTTTATATGAAAGAATATAAATTATTACTTCGATTAATATTCACAGCTTTCAAGGCAAACCTCAAAAAAAAAAAAAAAAACCCTGTGTGAGCCACATCCAATAAACAATACCAGTTAACCGAATTGAAATCGACACTCACGTTTCTGATTTCCGGTTTTTAAAACTCTCATTCTGACCACTAAGATCTCAATATTTTTCATGAAAACAACTACAGTTATATTCTAAAAGTTATTTACTTACATGAATCGCTTTGATTTGAAAAAAAAAAATAAGTAGGTAAAGCTATGAAAACTCACTTCAAAGTCTCCTGTGAATCAGAACATCAAAACAAGCTGATGGAAAATTTTGCTGAATACTTCAGCAGAAACAGTGAGAGCGAGAGAACATCCCTATACTCGTCAATATCTGATTGATACTGACGAGTAATCCAGTCGGAAACCGACCTGACCGCTTTCCTGTGACTCAAAAAGCGTCGGCAGTTTCCTATGGAATCAATTTTGTGCCAAAATGTTCATACAATACTTTTGAAATATCAAACAAAAATGAAAAATCAAAAAAAAAAAAAAGTCAATTTTTTTAGACTGGCAAACAAATTCGTGTAATCGTGCAAAATATCAGTCTATTACTCTTCAGAAACCTTTTATTTTTGTTCTGCGTCTTTCTCAGTTTTGTTTGACGTAATTTATTTTGGTTGCGATTCCAGCTTTCTCGTTTGCGCTCCCTGACTTTTTGCTTGCAGTTTTGGCGCAAACTTCACATGTGGGCGGGCTGTCCAGGAATGCATTCCCATTGGCTAACTTGTGTTTGACTGACAGCTACGCTCAGCAATTTCCCCGGAGGCTGTTGCGGCCATTCCCTACTCGGATTCTGGCGGACTGTTTGACGAGTGACCGATCCATTGACGGTAAACAAGGATCGAGTGGACTTCAGTGGCGACTATGATATTGAATTAATTCAACAAAGTGTAAGTACGGGGCAAATGTGTCGTGTTGCAGTAGTGCACATTATGCAGGCGTGTTTAACGTTCACAAGGCAGCTATTATATTGGGTAGTGGAGCTGAGTCTAACATTTGACTTGCCACGAAACACCTGCATAATGTGCACTACTGCAACACATACAACACATTTGTCCCACACTTACACTTTGTTGAATTAATTCAATATCATGGTCGCCACTGAACTCCACTCGATCCTTGTTTACCGTCAATGGATTGGTCACTCGTCAAACAGTCCGCCAGAATCCGAGTAGGAAATGGCCGCAACAGCCTCCGGGGGAATGGCTGAGCGTAGCTGTCAGTCAAACACAAATTACCCAATGGGAATGCATTCCTGGACAGCCCACCCACACGTGAAGTTTGTGCCAAAACTGCAAGCAAAAAGTCAGGGAGCGCAAACGAGAAAGCTGGAATCGCAACCAAAATAAATTACGTCAAACAAAACCGAGAAAGACGCGGAACAAAAATAAAAGGTTTCTGAAGAGTAATAGACTGATATTTTGCACGATTACGCGAATAATTTGTTTGCCAGTCTAAAAAAAATTGACCTTTTTTTTGTATTTTGTCGTTTTTGTTTGATATTTCAAAAGTACTGTATGAACATTTTGGCACAAAATTGATTCCATAGTTTCCTGACGTCCCGCGAGCAGTGTGTACTCTGTTGTACCAACTTCAACCTGCCGTTACTCCCAAAGTACTGAACAGATCTTAACGAGATGCATTTATTTGGAAAGCAGAGATGAGCTTTTTAATGATCGTATTCACGAAAGAAAATATTCAAGAGTTAAGCAATGACAGAGTTGGAAACTTAAATGAGCGTCTGCATGCGTAATTTTCACAGCACGGCCAGCGAGTGTCCGATATGCCTACTGATGCGCAGAACAGTCATCATTTTAATTTAAATACACATCCAAAACCAGTTATCGCCACACCCACATAATCCAGTTCTGTTCCTTGTCCACATCTCTGAACAGTAATGACCATTTTTGTGTTTAGAAATGATGTGTATCCATCCCCTATGATCACTTTTATACGCTGCATTTCCTCCTCTGTTCCTCCGTATCTGTTCATCTCCTGCTATGCCTAAAATAACTCTCATTCCTTGCTCTTCCTCTTCATTCTCCAAGCCTGTCCCTCCGAGTGCGTTTCTCTCTCTCTCTCTCTCTCTCTCTCTCGGGGGCCTGTGTGCTCAGGTGTGTAATATTCTCAGACAGAAGTGAAGACAGAGACAGTGAGAGGGAAGGATTCTGGCGTAAACAGTAACAGAAGCAAAGTGAGGGCAACAAAAGACCTGCCATGTCCTCAATCATCAACATATTAAAGCATATACCAAGCAGCTAACTAAAACCATGCATCCAAAGGTACCTGCGGAGAAGCAGTTTGGGGTGGTTCTTGCTCTCCAGGTTTTTGTCGATGAGGTCAGAGAGCAGCTGCTTGAGGACTCCTGTAGCGTACTCCATCTCCCCCTGCAGCGCGCTCATGATGAGCGAAGCCACGTTGCCTCTGTCGCGCATCGAGAACGAACGCTGGGCCTCCAGTGTGCGGATAAACGTCAGCAGGAAGTGCTTCTTGTTCAGGAGCTGCCCGAACAGCGTCAGGGCCTTCTCCACGTTCGCCGGCACCTGATGGAGGAGGACAGGTGGTGATGCATCATTTCAATGTTAAAAGCTCTATTGAGGACACTTTACGAATCAATTTGTTTTGGACTGTTCAAGGTGCCATCTGCACAGCCATTTTCAGCTTTCTCATAGCTGACTCACTCACGCTGCATCGCAAGACACGTCTTTGATTCGGTCTCGACGGAGCCCAGACTAGTCATTATACTTTAGAGCTGTTTTTGATCTCCAATTCACACTGAGCTTGTTTTATTGATACAGATTGACTCAGTCTGGCTAATAAGCCAGAACATTTGACTTCTGCAGCGAGCTTCATGGACGAAACGGGCCGGGAAACACTTTTAACTTGTCAGCATAACAAAGAGACCTTGTCTGAACGGGGTCATTATGAAATCGAATCTCGCCTGACTGATGCATCACAGGCCTTGTTGCTAATTGGCCAGTTTTTAAGCAGGCTAGCAATCATAGCAACAACATACTTGTACCATGTCCTCGATGAAACAATTAATGACCAAAAGAATGCAGCAGAACACGATTAATATTTTGCTCATATCCATGCGGATTTATTTTTATTATACTTCACGTAATAGGTGTAGCCCAATCAGTGTCGGGACTCGATGATGAGCTCACATTTGTAGAATTCAGAGAAAAAGAGCCCCGATGCCACCTAGTTTTTGCACTGACGCTAAATATCGTGCTGATTATATTCAATTTGGGTGTGGGGAGAGAAAAAAACAAAACAAAACCCCACCCAACACACCAGGCTTTAAGAGTTTAGCCTGGTACACTCCCCATTCTGCTTTGCAGACAACATCTTCGAGCTACATATACACAGGGGAAATGAGACTGCACTCAGAGCAGCTGCCCCATTCTAACAGCTCTTAAACAGCGGAATAAAGCGCCACCATCTTTCAGAGAGCATTTATTTAGAAATGTGTGTGTCGGTCTCTGGAGAGGGCAGGATTGCAACTTAGTAGCAGCATAATAAGAAATTGATCCATACAGCACAAGAGCTGATTCCACCAGAGATATGAACAGAAAGCCTATGCAACACACCTACTCTTCCAATTATGCATCATGAGATGTGTGGTGTGTGTGTGTGAGAGAGAGAGAGAGAGAGAGATGGCAGTGTGGAGCGGTACATCAAGAGCATTGTTTACATGCAGCCTAATCACAATCATCTTAATAGCTGCATTGGAAGAAAAAACCCTCATGTACACAATGAAATCAGAATAAAGGAGTCATTGAGGAGAACCAGAATGAACTTTTATAGATACTCCACTTAATAATCCACTGGCTGGAAAATTAATAAAACTTAAAAGTGCTAGTCTTACCAAAATGAGATCATAAAATCCCGGGTTTTCTGTGTGTGATACGCTCAAATAGGTTGTAAAGTTCACCGATAAGTTCAAAAATGGTTTGAAAAAATTTTCTGCGTCTGAATTCCGTTCCGAAAAATCACAAAACGCTTGTCCGCAATTAGATCGCAGCGATTTATTGGTCAGCGGCGCTGCGTGGGTGCACGCAACTGCCTTCTTTTGTAAAGCTCTCTACACAACTTTACGACAACAAGGATGAAGAAGTGACTCAGAGTAAATATGTTTTGGTTTGCTTTTAGATCAGTCTGTCATTTATCCAAGTGTCATATTTGGCCACATAGAAACTACCTTAGAACCAAGCCTCAACGCCAGACATTGCCCGAATGCCCGACCAAGATGCTCAGGCAGAAATATTATAGCGAGTTAGGCCCGTTCGGGAGGGGCGGCACGGTGGTGTAGTGGTTAGCGCTGTCGCCTCACAGCAAGAAGGTCCTGGGTTCGAGCCCCGTGGCCGGCGAGGGCCTTTCTGTGCGGAGTTTGCATGTTCTCCCCGTGTCCGCGTGGGTTTCCTCCGGGTGCTCCGGTTTCCCCCCCAGTCCAAAGACATGCAGGTTAGGTTAACTGGTGACTCTAAATTGAGCGTAGGTGTGAATGTGAGTGTGAATGGTTGTCTGTGTCTATGTGTCAGCCCTGTGATGACCTGGCGACTTGTCCAGGGTGTACCCCGCCTTTCGCCCGTAGTCAGCTGGGATAAGCTCCAGCTTGCCTGCGACCCTGTAGAACAGGATAAAGCGGCTACAGATAATGAGATGAGGCCCGTTCGGGCACACCTATGGTCAGCTTCTTTAAGCACACAAATGATTTTCGAGCGAGTACATTACAAAAAACAAGACGTATTACCCAGCATCTTCGCCTCCCCGAGAATCACCATTTTGTTTTTTTCTTCCTGATTTGTAACGGCGATTCTGACTGGCTCACTTTTGCATGCGCAATTGTGCCTTTCATCACTATGAGTGGTCGCTGGTGCCCTCTACGGTTTCCCGGGTTGACTTCAGGATGTCCACATATACATATGAAAAAGCTAGTGGTAAGTACATTCAATTAATATGATATTGATTTATGTTTCATGTTTCAAGGGCTTGTCTTGTTCTTCTGTTGCAGAAATAAATGTGTTTTTTTTTTTTTTAAAACACAGGTACTTTTGTCTAAATAACTCAGTTATATCCCTAGAAAACATACATCAGTATTGCCTTGACCTGTGTACTATAAAACTTGCCGAAATACTGCAAAATTTTAGGGCAAAATTTTTTTGAGGCCATTTGCCCTGCAGAGCAAAAGGTGTCAAAAGTTAACGTTGAGGCCTGAGAACACAAGCTTGACACTTCCTGTGTGGTGAGCTCTTTGGGACGGCGCTTCAGACTTCTGTTTCCAGATGGTAGGAACTGCTCCGCGTACCAGACGTCACTCAAATCCTTCTATGTGAATCTGCCTCACAAGTTTATCCTTTTCAAAATGTATGGAGCAGACACCAAACCGTCCTGTCGGCTTGAAGTTACCTCTTTATGGCCGTACAAATCGAACCCATTCGTTCTGCAAGTGTCCTGCCGACTTTGGACTATAATGGATCGAAACGCTGCCTTTTATTTTTTTATAAATATAAATCGGCTACACTTGAACAGCCTTGAACGACACACCTCTTAGTAGGCATGCTTTGGTTTTAGTTTTGTTTTGGAATTTAAAAAAAAACAAAAAAATGTTAAAAACGTGCTACACTTTGCAAAGCAGACGAAGCCAGAAATGCCACGAACTTTCAAGCGTTTCGCATATGATGTCACTTCCTTTGAATTAACAGTAACTTACCAGGAACGCGTTCGTGTAATGGCGGACTCGAGGAGCCAAACTTCACCGGCTAAATAGAACGTGTTCCCGGTCTCATATTAAAATACAATTCAGACAGTAAACTATTTAACGTCTAGTTTTATACGGTACAATTTCCAGAGGTGAAGTCATTTTCATAAGACTAGCACTTTAATGATTCGGGGTTATGATGGATCACCGGCGAGTGGCCTAGTGCTTAGCGTGTCCGCGTCACGATCGGGAGATCACGAGTTCTACTCATGGTCGGGTCATACCATCATATAAAAATGGTACCTACTGCCGTCTGGCAAGGCACGCTGCAATACAGATGCGAGTGGGGAGTCAAACTCTCGCGGTTACCAGAGGACCAGCCCGCCACTGTAACCCTAGCTATGTAATAGGCGAGAGGGCCGAGGGCTACAGACACGGAGATCGGCGCCGCCCTACGCGCCACTTGGCGTGGGAAGGACTTTGGCTATGATGGATCACGATTAAATGCATAAAAACGTGTGCATGTGCGTGCACAGTGCATTGTACCTCCATCTCCTTTAACACAGGATGATCCTCAATGCCAGGGAAGAGCACTCTCATGGCGTAGGTCCGGTAATCCAGGAACGGAATCCCTGCTCCGTCCAGCTCTTGAGTCAGCTCGTGGATGTCGGTCTGCAGTTCAGCAAACGCTGTGGACAGACACATGGCCAGGTTTATATTGAATGGTATACAAAAGCAAAGTGCCTGCTCTACTCAGAGAACCCGCATCCAGGATGGAGAGATTAAACGTGCAATAAAGCAAACAGGAACTGACCAGTTTGTTCCTACAATGTCAGTCACGGTTAGCGAGGCCCTTCACATAGTCTGAAGAAGACGGAATACGTCCTGACTAGATTCTCTTTCCCAATTAATAGCAGCAGGCCACTAAAGTGCAGCCTCTTGTCAGAGGGATTTAACACTTCCTTTAGGATGCTGCAGCAGACGCCTGTTTGCAGGGAGGACAGGCTCTGGCAAAGGGGTGTTTATAATTTCTGACAGGCAGGAGTGTGGGCAGCCGTGTGCCTGTCTCTTTCAGGCACTGCAGGGCAGCCGAGGGGGAAGAGTTTAGCAGGCGTGGATGTCAACCTTTGACATCCTGTCTGGACAGGAGAGGTGAATTGTGGGTTATTGACAGGCCCGAGACTCCGCTGGCAACTTAATGAGGAAAGCGGAGAGGAAGAAGCAAGAGAGGTGAAAGACCGAGAGACGACGTGCGAGAGAGGGAGGTTCACTGGAATGTATTAGTATTTGTTTTGCCTGAAGACAAGCGATCTTTGACAATTGTCTTGTTCCTTTCAGACGAACACTGCTTACCTGTCTAAACAATCACTACCTGCATTATTTACTGCCATGACTAACAAATCAATGGCTAACCAAATGAACTGAAGCCCAAGTGCAGGGGAAAGAAAAAAAAAATCTACTGAAATTAAACAAAGACGGAGGAGAATTAAAAGTGTGCATAAACAGTACTTCAGAGAACATGGCAATAATGGGTCAACAGCGCTCTCGCTTTCCTTCCCTCGCACTCAATCTCTGTTCATCCTAGAGATCATTCCTCCTGTTATCTCATAAGTACTTGCTCTCTCTTTCTCCTGCTTCTCTCATCCTTCTCTCTAGGTCGACATGTCTGCATAATCTCAAGGCTGGGACATGGACGAGGGCATCGCCTCAGGGCAGACCCACACTGAGATAACGGCTGCCTAGTCTCACGCCCTTCACAATGCATAGAGCGAGCGAGCGAGAGAGAGATTTCGCCAAGCACTGCCATTAGGAGAAGCTTTTTATGAAGGTAGTCACAAGCCAACATAACAAAAGGAACATCATAAAGGAATCGATACAGAGAAACAAAAAATTTATTTAGAATTTAAAAAAAAGGAAAAAATAAATGAACATAAAGGAAAAAGATATAAAAAGAAATAATGTTATACAAGGGGGGGAAAAGAATGAAAAGGAAAATTAAGTAAAACAAGGTATAGGAGAAAAAAACGTGTCGGAAAAAAAGATACAGCAACAAAAAGAACCCACAAATAAAGAAAAGCGCAAGGGGAAAAAAACACTCAAAGAAAGAATAATAAAATGGAAATGGTAAGTAAAGCAAAAAAAAAAAACATACGGAAAACAAAGAAGAGCTATAGAAGGAAAAGGGCAAAAAGAAATGCAGAAAGCTCTTGGCAATAATGTATATGGAAAGATAGGAAGTAAGGCGAGCGAGACAGGAAGTGGTCATACCCTCCTTGCACTCGATTGCCACTCTGGACTCCAGGTTGTCCATCTGCAGCTGCAGGCGTTTGAGTGTGCGGTCGGCGTCGCGGGACTTGCGCTTGTATGCAATAAGGACTATGATGATGATGAGCAGCAGCAGGCCTCCTCCAGCCCCGATGCCGATGATGGCAGGCAGGGTGAGCAGGCTGTCCGAATAGATCTGCAGAGTACCAGGGGAGTACTCGAACCCTCCAACACGCACCTGCACCACACACACACAGAAATACCAACATTTTTTTTTTTTTTAAACAAAATGTGTGAAGTGTGGCACCTCCCCTGTTTTCAGCATTTTCACTTAATGTCTCTGTTGAGTGTTCTGTCGTAAGTGGCTGTTAACAGCTGTAATTACCAGGAAAACACAGACTAAAGCTTTTCCCATTAAACCCACTAAGACCTCACACCTCCACACAGAGCACATTAATTAAACGGCCCCGACCACAGAAGGCTATTACGAACTACGTTAGGCTCGGGACTAGCACAGCACTACAACACGCTCGCAATTTAACCAGGATGAGGTGCATACTGGGAAATGTAGTCCGCACAGAGGAGGCAACAGCACATTTAATATTCAAGCACATTTGAGTGGCTAAAGAGAGAAACAGAGTGATGCGGGATTTAAACTGCATGAATGAGAGAAAATGGGTGAAGCAAATGAGCCAAGTGAGGCGAAAGCAGAAAACAAAAAGCACCCTAGATGTTCAGCTCCCTCACCCAGCTCGTATATAGGTCAGAGTATATAGGTCGAGGACAAACATCTGGGCCTGCAGGTCTCAGAGGGGCTCGCGTTCTTTTTTGTTCTGTCTAACCCCCTCTCTTTCCTTACCCCCCATCTATCTTTCTTCCTCCTCGGGGCTTTTTGCTCAGAAGGAGAGCAGACAGCTTGGGAAAAATAGCAGCATGCTATTTTAATACCCTTGGTAGATTAAGAAAATTAATGTATAAAATCCGTGAGGGGAAAAAAAAAAAGAAAGCAGCTCCAGCTTTAAGGATGGAATTTACTGTCCAAAAAAAAAAAAAAAACCCCAGCCTGTCTCCTAGCACACTAATCATTACTGGCTGTAAATACTATCAACTTTTCTCAAATCTCTGTAGACATAACTACTTAAAATCACATCTGAATATGAAATTAACTGACCAGAGGTTAAGATGAATAAATGCAGGGTAAACAATAACAATGAAGAACTGAAGATGCAATAGAGGATAAATTCTCTCAGAAGGGAAGAAAAAAAACCCCATTCTATTCAGGCAAAAAATATATAGAAAGCATCATCAGGTATAAAAGCAGACTCTAAATGCTTGTTTAATGCAGTTTCGGATGGAAAGCGAGTGAAAATGTGGTTGTTTAACAACAAAGTCTAAGCAAGGTGTTATCTTTAGTCATAAAATCTGAGGAAAAGCCGACTGCGCTGCTTACTGAGTACTTCCAGTACACTGCTCTGGGCTCTTATTAGTTTTTAATACCACACAGGCTGCTGGATTTCTTGTAACTGACTGGTCAGAAGGTGTTGATTCATTCTCTAGAACAGAAGGGCTCGGACCGTAGTGCCAGCAGCAAGGTTTATATTAACGTGCTTCTTCTACTAAGACATTATTATCTTTAGCAGAGGGACTGGTTTATAGCAGCTATAACATGAGCGATAACAGGAAGTGAATGAAAGTATGACGAGTTATTTTTAATTAGTATAAAATTGCAATTGTTTGTAAACTGCTCTGGAAAGGAGACATGCCAGTGGAGGTAAATACTCATCATCGGGGTAGTAACACTAAGGGCCCGGTCCCACAACACCTTTAACTATAACTCTGCCTGAATTTAGTTCCAGTCTGGAGCAGTCACACTACAACTATAATCCCGACTATAACATCGCTTGGTCCTGACACTCAGGGAAATAAACACATGCAACTTAGGAATAGTCATGGAAGTTTTTTCCAAGTTGTAGCACATTATTCCGGGTCATACTGTACAGCTTGGACTTCAAAACGACCCATGCACATACTCCAGTGGTCGATATAATACAGATAGGTCACACATTATGGAAATATAAATAAAAAAAGGATATAAAATACATAAATGTTATTTACCAGCTGGGAGGTCCGTATCGTGAAATACCGTGACCGAAGTTTTGAAAGTACTGAGCGAGGCCCTCTGGGCCGAAGTTAGTATTCAAGGCCGAGGTCACGGTATTATTTCACCATACGGCCTGACCTTAAGCTGGTAAATAATATATTTATTTTTTTCTTTACCAAATTCTAACAGAAAACGAGAGCCCCCGAAAGGGAAAACCGAGCCGAGTCGCCATTTTGAATCCTCATTCACGGCTGTAATACAAATTGCTTCCTCCTCGGTATACAAGTGCACTTCCATGGCAGGAAAAAAAACTACATTTTGCCGCCTATGTAGTCCCCTATTTATACAAATAGGAGTCATTCAGGATTCAGCCATGTTTTTGCTCGGTGTTAGCAACAGTTAGAGGTTTTTAGCTTTCTCCTGAAATGTTTTCTTTTATTTCTTCTTCCTCAAGGTAGTAAAACTCGCTTTCGCTGTGAACACTGTCGTTATCGCTATCCATGCTGTAAAATTAATGCTATTCTCCTGAGAAATGCTGGCAAAAAATTACAAGATTTTTGATAATCTTATAAATAAATCTTATTTAAAAAAAAAAAAAGATGAATGTTGACAAAAAATTCTATGTTGTTGTTGTGAACGAGCGAGTCGCCAGAGGTCCGTATCGTAGGATACGAACCCGCTCGCCAGCCAATCAGAGCGCAGGATTTGATGGAAACCGGACTGTGAAAAAAATAAGTGTGTGTTATTTACCAGCTGGGAGGTCCGTATCGTGAAATACTGTGACCGAGGTTTTGAAAGTACTGAGCGAGGCCCTCTGGGCCGAAGTTAGTATTCAAGGCCGAGGTCACGGTATTTCACCATACGGCCCGACCTTAAGCTGGTAAATAATATATTTATTTTTTCTTTACCAAATTCTAACAGAAAACGAGAGCGCCCGAAAGGGAAAACCGAGCCGAGCCGCCATTTTGAATCCTCATTCACGGCTGTAATGCAAATGGCTTCCTCCTCGGTATACAAGTGCACTTCCATGGCAGGAAAAAAAAACAACTACCGTATTTTTCGGACTATAAGTCGCACTTTTTTTCATGGTTCGGCTGGCCATGCGACTTATACTCCGGTGCGACGTATATATGTTTTGTTTTTTTTTTCACCGCGGAATAACTGGAGCTGATGCTGAGTCTGACGACAGCCACACAGAAGAAGAGAAAACGGCGCTTCATCTGCCGCTGGAGGCAGAGTTGTTCAGAAGCGACACCGAGGATGAGGAATTCAATGGATTTGCTGATTTGGAGTGAAATCATAAGCTTGATAAACTTGATTGACCTGTGTTTTATTATTAATGATAGGCCTATAGTTATTTAAATAAGTTATGTAGTGATTTTAGGCAGTGCTTAATTTGTGAAGTGGGAGGTCCCAGAACGCAGGAGGTGGGTGGGTCCGGCGACTCAAAAAAAAAAAAAAAGGCGGGGGATGGTTTACTATAACTTTACGCACATGCGCTTATTGTGTGTGTAAAATAATAATAATAATAATAATAATGAGACATTATGATCTTAGAAAACGCTTTAGTGACAAACAGTTACAGACAGTAATATGTCGTGATATTATATTATAAAATATTAATTTTTATTAGTCTATATATTAAATTATATATTACATTTATCTTCTAAAATAACAGACTGTACTCATCACAACCGGTTTATTTCACCATTGGAGATCAGATCACACAAGACATGAGTTAAATGACTCATTTTAAGGATTTAAGTAGGGGATTTAAAAGCGGTTGTTGTTGTTTTTTTTTTTCACTAGACGGTTGTTTTTACTACCGTACCTGTCTTTGGAGATGATATACCTATAGCCTAATTGACCTCTGATTTGATGAAATAAAATTCGACAAAAATGAAGAATGACACTCCTCGATGATGACTACAGCTTTAATAACACAGATGAAAGAGCCATGGGGCGATAATAAGCCCTACCGGTAAAAATATTCTAAAAGCAAACTGATTAATGCATCAGTAATAGGCTACTAATATTAGTTATAATAATAATATAGGCTATTAGTAATAACGATAGTGATAGTATTAAAGACAGTAGTAGATATTTAAAATAATCAGACTAGGCTACTTACAGGGCAAAGGGCGCGTTATCACTGCTCAGCTGTTCGTTTATTAAATAAACAATGCAGTCGCGCAGTAACCACGCGCCGCTTATCAGAGAGAATCATAGATTCTATGGATAGAATAACCCTTCAAAAAAGTGTGACTTATAGTCCGGTGCGACGTATATATGTTTTTTTCGTCTTCATAATGCATTTTTTGGCTGATGCGACTTAAACTCCGGAGCGACGTATAGTCCGGAAAATACGGTACATTTTGCCGCCTATGTAGTCCCCTATTTATACTAAATTGAGTCATTCAGGATTCAGCCATGTTTTTGCTCGGCGTTAGCAACAGTTAGAGGTTTTTAGCTTTCTCCTGAAATATTTTATTTTATTTCTTCTTCCTCAGGGTAGTAAAACTCGCTTTCACTGTGAACACTGTCGTTATCGCTATCCATGCTGTAAAATCAATGCTATTCTCCTGAGAAATGCTGGCAAAAATTTATAAGATTTTTGATAATCTTATAAATAAATCTTATTTAAAAAAAAAAAAAGATAAATGTTGAAAAAAAAAAAACACTACCATGTTGTTGTTTGTTGTGAACAAGCGAGTCGCCAGAGGTCCATAACCGGGGTCCGTATCCTAGGATACGGACCCGCTCGCCAGCCAATCAGAGCATAGGATTTAATGGAAACCGGACCGCAAAAAAATAAAATGAGTGGTTACAGATTTTAATACGGATGCATCACGGATGCTGATCATTTCCGTTCAGCATATTACAGACTGGTTACTGATTACATACGGATGATGCATCATGGATTAAAAATAAATAAATAAAAAAAGTCTAAAACAAATGTTTGGACTGCTAAAGTTCATAATTAAAATCTCTTACCCGCATTTATAGGTTTACTTTATTAATTTACTATTGACATTTCATCGAAAATATCACATATCCGTGAATAAAAGATCTGTGCTTTGTATTATATATATTTTTTGGTTTTCCGTGAATCCATATTCAGTGACTTCATGAGGCGATAAAGATGTACAAAGATGCCCGGGGAAAACAGCATGTGCTCAGACAATGTCACAGGTAAACAATTACCTGATTGGTCAGATGTTTTATTGGATTGCTCCAGAAGCAATCTCACCGATACCGATAAACCCAGGCCTGGGCTGTAGGTATCGTTATCGGTCTGGTGTGACCACTAAACACATTAACTGCAGGGGACCGATTTATTTATAGTTATCGGTATTGTGGCGTCGGGCCTTAACTGGGCTGCTTCACACCACTGCATCACCGATTATTTTCCTCTAGCAGCAGAGCCCAGTGAGTTTTATTCTTTTCTTAACATTACAGCGGAAACAAACATTACTGTGATCAGGTCCTGAGGCAGCATCATGGTGCACTAATAAAACTGCAAACATCCTAGGAGAAATGCTGACATTTGAGCGGAGAGCACATTTTTTTCTTGGTGGTGTATTGAGGGAAAATTCAGATATATGCTTTAGAAATTATGGTTCATAATGGATTTACCATACCATCAAACCAAATCCAACATTTCGAGTATGGCTTTAGGAAAAGAGCGAAATTCATTCACATTCATGTTCAAATGGCTAAAAATCAGTTGCTAGTGGCTAGAGAGGTGTAAGGTGAAGCCTGTTATGGCTGTGTGTGTGAACTCACGGTGACTTTGTGCTGGCCAGTGAGGTCAGGCCATTCACACAGCAGCTGAGTCTCAGACACGGTCAACACACACGGTTCATCTCCTATCAGAACGGTGTAGTTCATCCTGGCATTACCAGGAGCCGCTGGGATCAAGTTCTTCCCCTAAAACACACAAACAGAAAGGTGTAAGTATGTACTACATATACAAAGACTCGGACAAATCAAGCATTCGGCTATAAATTACGGGCGCGTCTTAGCTACAGGTCAGATGACGGTTGAATCAGTAACGCACCTAACAAAAATTCTCTGTCCCCCAGCCGCCATATTCAGACTTGACCTTCAGAAATGCATACAAAAACCTGACTTCAGCTTCAATCCCTCTGTATGGAAGATGGAGTTTATTAAAAGCCGCAATTGTTTCGTTTCCACATTTATAAGCTTCGGATAAAAGAAGAGCAGCTAATCACATCAAGGCTCTTATATATGAGCCAATGAAATGCTGGATTCCAACGTTTTCATGGATATAGTCAGTTTGCCAATATCCAATATCCCCTCTCCCCAGGGGGCTCATGGTGAGGCAGGCCTGGGGGTGGAATAGACCAAGAAAGGTTGGCATGGCAGTGTGCGCAGAGATATTAACCACCAGAGGGGATCCAATTAAACGCGTAAATAAAACCCAGAAATAGTGACACACGCAAGCACATGCACACTCACATGTTGATTTACTCACACACACACCTTGTGATATACCCAGGAGGCCTTGCACAAAGTGGAGAAAAAAAAATTAATTGCACGGAAAATCTGATGCACATCTAATTTATCTGCAATTATTTAATGGAATTGGGTTGATTTGCTGCTCTTAATTTCTGTGTAGGGTGAGAGGGGGGCTCTGCCGCTTGGCAGGAGAGTAGTAATCAAAAAGGTTTCATTACCGAGTTGGATTTAACTATAGAAAGTTGGTTATGGGAGTCACGGTGCTGCTTGCTACGGTATTTACATTCGAATTGGCTCAGGGGAAAAAGAAATATTTTCCATTAAAAATACCACAACGGGTTTTCAAACTAGGGCTTTGAAGTTCAGGCAGAGAGAGGAAGGAGGAGGAGGGGGTGGAAGAAAGTCAGTATCACCAGAGGAGATGGGTTAAAGCACTGCCAGCTCAAAGAGGAGAGGAATGAATGCTGGGGAAAGTAAACAGTTTTTCAGATGCCATCGGTGAGTGAGAGACGGGTTGCCCCGCCAAAAAAAAAAAAAAAATCCAACCCAACCCATGAACTTCTTAGTTCTTCATATGTGTAAAGCTTTCTCTGTGAATACTAATTCACTGGATCATCCATTACTGAGAAGGATTTGAGTGTCGAGATGCGAATGAGATTGGAAGGATATCACTCTGAAATGGACAGGATGGTGAACAAGTCTGGCTCTTAAATTTTTATTTTTTTTTTAATAATTATTAAATGTTAAATATGGAAATACTTCTCTTTATTTGTATGGCATATAAACGAAATCTCAGCACACAATTTGGTAATCCGGTGTCCTTGCTCAAAGACCCAGCAGTGGTTCTTTGGCAGCCAGGATATTTGCAGAGGTGCCAACATTGCTAACAAGAAATTTCTAGCAGGTATAAAGACCAACCAGAATTTTACTAACAAACCCCTAGTGCATGTTAGTGCACATGACAGATATTTTATTTTTTCAGATGTGCACCAAGCAACAGTACGAAAACACAGTGAGGCAAGTGTTCAGTGTGAGCATTACTTAATAATATGCAGTTCCACCATGTTGTTTTTTTTTTAACCCGACCAGAGACTGCAGTCTTGTCTTGTTTTCTATTGACTCACAATACTATTGCTTGTGAATTCACAGATTAATATTCATCCAATTTAGACGCATTCAAACCCCCCCACTTCTCGGTTTTTGGAGAACTTGCACCTTTGAGCAGGAAAGCAAAAAGTCCAAAAAAAAAAAACCCAACATTTTTAATTATCCGATTCTCGTTCACATTAACACTATTAATAAAATTATAAAGGTTTAACACTAACATTGAGCTGGATCAGAAAGTGCATGTTTCTGGCCATTTTAGTCAACTCAAAACATTCAGTACGGCCCAAAACTAACGAACAGAAAGGCTTAAGAGCGTGTCAGTCAATATCGGAGAGATCAAAATGCCTGCCCAAATGTCAATTCGCTCATCTGCCATTTTTATTTACGAAAACACACTGCTCTTATGGCGCATTTTGTATGAAATCTGTTCCGTTATACTCAAATGTCTGAAATGACCTGCCTGATCCACCCTGATGCCCTACGTCTGGCTGGAGTCTCATCATACCACTCCAGTGTAGGACGGCCCCATACGGACAGTCGAAGGTCACACTTGGAAGACGGCTCTGGACGCTTACAGCTTTGCCATGATGGCTGAGGACTACAGTTGACTTGGTAACTTTAGGACTGCGGTTGTCATGAACTGCTTTGCACTCAAGTTTCCATCAATGAACAGTTTATAACTTCAACAAAATAGACTTCATGTTAAAACTAGAATGAATTTCCTGGTTACACAGTTGTACTTTGTGACTATATAGGACAGTTTTACAAGCAAGTTATTTATAATCACGCCATCTGTGATCACCCGGATGAGGATGGGTTCCCTTTTGAGTCTGGTTCCTCTCGAGGTTTCGGCCTCATGTCGTGTGAGGGAGTTTTTCCTTGCCGCCGTTGCCTCAGGCTTGCTCATTGGGGATGAATTTATTCGGGATAAAATGAACTCAAGTCTTTATTTTTCTATAAAGCTGCTTTGTGATAATGTCTGTTGCCAAAAGCGCAATACAAATAAACTGACTTGACTTAAAATGTGGTGCTCCGATGCAAAATGTGAAAAGGTTCGCAGGGCTGAGAAAAGTTCTTTCGCGCCTCGCAGTGAATACCTCTGACCTAGATGAAGTCGGCAAAGATGAGGAGAAGAAAACTGCAACCAAAAGCATTTTTTCCCCCATGTCCCTTCTCCTTCACTGAATTGCCTTTTCTGCTAATAGATTCCCCCCCCATGTTTGGTCTTACCTGCTTTTTCATCAAACATTTAAAACCGAAGTGTGTATTTTTCTAAATGTAGTTAAACTGTAGATATTGGCACTGCTATATCTGAACTCGCAACCTTCAGATCAATAGCTCAGCACCTTAACTGCCACCCATGCCCACATTGTTAAGCGTTTCATTGAGACAAAGTGAAAGAGAGAGACATAATAAATGGATTACAGTGCAATGAATAAATATAAAGGACTCACATACTTTCTGCTTCAGTGACCTTTATTGTTTAAACAATCTGTTCGATAGAAAGATTGCATAGTAAAATGTTTGTATTGTTAAATAAACCCCTACCTTGAGAATGAGAGGTGAACCTGGCTTGAGCTCCAGCATGGTGGGAGGGAGGGGTTCAAACACAGGGTCAGGGTAGTAGGTGAAGCTCTCATTGACCACCAGCAGCGAGTGGACATTATCCATAATAAAGCCGATCTCATCTGGACTGGTTCCCACCTCCGATACACTTCTCTCAGAGTCTGAATCGGCCACTGAAGGCGCCAGGCACACCATCACTGTGTTATTGACCACCGTACAGTTCTGAAAGCGAGAACAGGAGAAGGCGAAAAAGACATCAACCCTCTTTGGGATTTCATTATTTATACAGTCAATACTCTAAAAATGGATAAAACACTGAACATTCAGGAAAAAGGTATTAAACTGGTCAGATGTTAATAAGAATCAATTGAACCAGTATTAAAATGGTGAAAGGCTTAATGCTAGAGAAAAAAAAATAAACAGATTCTTTCTAATAGCACAGAATAAATGAAGCTACAAGTCCTTTAAAGGAAAACTGAAGTCATTTTTATTAAACTTGTGTTATTTCTTAATTAACGCGTTATTCAATTAAGTTTTCGGTTTTATATAATCTTATATCGTGCCTCGTATTGGCAACTAATTGCAATTAAATATGATACTTATCGGCCTATTCGGTTTTTAGCCATGTTGAATGTAGTTCGTTTGGTCCACGGCAGGCGTCGCTTATCCGCGCGATCTTCACGAGACTTGTGCGAGACTTCGAAACGTCAAGTGTCAGCGCCGCCATTTTGAAAACTGTTTTCCAAACAAAATATTGCACAAAAACGAGTTTAAATGACGATTACTGCCTACTTTTTTCAAACTTTCCTGATTGCTATCAAAACAAACAAAACTTCCGGCTTGATTACATCAGCATTCGAAAGAGGGCGCATGTGCGTCTTGACAACGTTGGCAGATGTCGGTCACTTTGATTTCCGCTGTACGTTTTACTTCCGTCCTACGATGTCTCGCACAGGTCTCAGCGAATCTCGGTTACGGCCATTGCTTTGACATATGGACTGATATATTACAGAGCATATTTCAAACGCTCAGAACTTGCTATAGCAGCGACAAAATAGCTGTCAGAAATGCATTCCCGTATTTAATAAAATGAGATGAGAATTTTGATAATAAAAAATTTGCCTTCAGTTCTCCTTTAAAGACCCCAGAGGTCTCAAAAGTAGCCAGTCGTAGTAATCCTACTATAGACGGCGATTTGCCGCCGTCTATTTTTCCACTGAGTAACAAAAAATATTTTTGTTTACATATCTGTACACAACTGAGTAGCGTACGATGTGAAGCTAAGTTTCATTCAACTAAATAATGGCCAAATACTAAACGCGTCCGTACGAAATAGAGGCAGCCATTATGCTGCCATGTGCTGTAACTAAGATGCAATCTGATTGGCTGACAAGGTGTTGACAATGTTTCGTGTGCTGTGATTGAGCCGCGCTACCACATGGCTAGAAATGGCGAGTAAGAAGCGGAGCGGCACTTTTTTCCCCCCAAAAAGGCCTCGAACCACAGGTAAGTCTGTAATTTTAGCCATCGCTATGATTACCGAGTGAAATATGTCTGTGTACGAGTCCATGTATAAATATTGGTCGGCTAAATATTAAATTATAAACATCGATCGCTATCCCATTATTGTATACGGCCTGTTTTGGGTCAAACCCGCCCACTCGGCATGCTTGGCGCATTGTGCAAAACGCAACACAGCGGTTCCTTTCAAAGAAAAGAAGGATAAAGGGGAAGATAGAACATGTAAAAAATCTGAATCAAGTTCAGTACCTGATATCACTACAGACACTCTTATAGAAGCTTTAGGATTAGATCAATACTTAAGCCGTTCAGAAATTGAATAATGAATCAAAAAGAAATTTGACGATACAAAACTTGTATATTTTTGAGGCTTACAAAATCAAGTTATGATGATTTTGTAAACATGAAAAATATATAAAGTTTTGTATTGTCAGATTTAAGAAGAAGAAACCTTTATTGGTCACATGCACACTCAAGCACCGTGAGATTCATCCTCTGCATTTAACCCATCTGAAGTAGTGAACACATGCGCACACGTACCCAGAGCAGCGCCCGGGGAGCAGTTAGGGGTTAAGTACCTTGCTCAAGGGCACCTCAGCCCAAGGCCACCCCACGTCAACCTAACCTGCACGTCTTTGGACTGTGGGGGAAACCGGAGCACCCGGAGGAAACCCACGCAGACACGGGGAGAACATGCAAACTCCGTGCAGAAAGGCCCTCGTCGGCCATGGGGCTTGAACCTGGACCTTCTTGCTGTGAGGCGACAGCGCTAACCACACCACCACCGTGCCGCCCAAATGACTGAAAATGACTCAAAGATTTCACTGAGCCATCACTATATGGCAGTTCTATTAAAAATTCCACTTCAGACTCTACTTTGCTGTTTACAATAAATTGGAAATTCCTCCCCAAATGCCTTGAAACTGTGTCTCAGATTAGTCCCAGTTTTCCATTTTTCTCGCCTGTGGTTCAAGGTGAAGGGCTTCAGCTTTTTTTAATCGTCTCCTCCTATTCTCTGCCTCGTACCCTTTTATTCCCCAAAACTTTGAGACCACAGATCCCAAACAAACTCCACAGGACTCTATAAAGGGTGAAGGCTGACATAAACTCGGCGTATATGTGGACTGACTTTGGGTAAAGAGGTAGAAGGAAGGAGAGGGAGAGAATAGACTGAGTAGGATGAGAAGAGAGGGGAGAAAAGTGCGTAGGTCTTGTTGGAGAAAGGTTCCTCCAGCCCTGCAGGGGCTCAGCCGGAGACCTCGGCAACTTCTCTTTTAGACCCGATTTTCTGTCAGCGGCTGACATTTAAAAGGTTAAACTGCTTAAAGGAGATGCGGTGCCACATAGCCGCACTTAAACACTTACAGAAACACACATGTGAAAAAAAGGCTTAAGGCAGGGTCACTCTGAGGGCAATTAAACACTCCCCGCCCCCACGGATCTGTTTCTATGGGGAAATGATGTATTTTTATGGTGCAAAAGGGGGGGAAAAAAAAAAACTGAAGACACCAGCGGGATTTTGGAGACCAAGCTGCAAAGAAGAGATAATTATATACACACTGTCACTATACTGTTGTGCGCGCGTGTGTATACACTTACATTAATAGACTTGATTGCTCCAGACTTTGCTCTCATCTTGGGCTCTCTTACAGTGTCAAGGTTAGTTCCAGTGACCGTCAGCTGAGTCCCGCCACTAAAGGAAAGAGCACAGGGCAATAAAAACAATTTATTTCTACCTCCTTCGAGAAGTTTTATTCAGCTATCTAACTTCAAATTATCTGCAGTGCCTACAGCTGTCCTTGCATTAACCACTCTGTTAACGCAACACAATCCTCCATAATATAGCTGTTCTGAAAGCAACCAACAAGTCAAGTGCGTTTACCAGACTAGGGCTGCGAGAGAACATAAGAGACCGGCAAACTGAGAGCATATCTATTAATCTATTATACTCTCTAAATCTATTAAGTACTGTTACAGTGGCATGCAAAAGTTTGGGCACCCTTGCTGAAAATGTCTGTTACCGTGAACAGTTAAGTGAGCAGAAGATGAACTGATCACCAAAAGGCATAAAGGTAAAGACGAGACATTTCTTTTCAGCGTTTTATGCAGGATGTGTGTATCATTTTTGTTTTGTACAATTGGAGAGTGAAAAAAGAAAAGGAACACCATGCGAAAGTTTGGGCACCCCAATACATTTCAGTTCTCAGATAATTTTTACCAAGGTTTCAGACTTTAATTAGCTTATTGAGCTGCGGCTTGTTCAAACTCTTCGTTAGGAAAGGTCAGATGATGCAGATTTCAAAAGCTGTATAAATTCTCTGACTCCTCAAACTTGTCCCTAAAATCAACAGCCATGTGCTCCTCTAAGCAACTCCCTCACATTCTGAATAATAAAATAATTGATGCTCACGAAGCAGGAGAAGGCTACAAGAACATAGCAGTGTTTTCAGGTAGCCGTTTCCTCAGATTGTAATGTTATTAAGAAATGGCAGTTAACAGAAACAGTGGAGATCAAGGTGAGGTCTGGAAGATGAAGAAAACTTTCTGAAAGAACTGCTCGTTGGATTGCTAGAAAGGCAAATAAAAACCCCTGTTTGACTGCAAAAGATCTTCAGAAAGATTTAGCAGACCCTGGAGTGGTGGTGCACTGTTCTACTATGCAGCGACACCTGAACAAACATGACCTTCATGGGAGAGTCATCAGAAGAAAACCTTTCCTGCATCCTAGCCACAAAATTCAGCGTCTGAAGTTTGCAAATGAACATGTAAGCAAGCCTGATGCATTTTGGAAACAAGTCCCGTCAAAAGTCAAAGTGTCCCATATACGTTTTTTTTCGTTCGTACGTACGTTGGGGAGTGCCTGTTAGACAGCACACTCTGTCTAGGCCGTCGGCATGGTGAGGTAGGGTGGCCAGTTCCTTTCCTCGCCGCCTTTAACTTCCCCACTGTTTCCAGCAGGTCCCCATTCACTGCTGGGTGGACAGGAGCCGAGCCCCAGATCACCGTCCGAGGCGAGGCTCGAACCGTTCGCTTAGTGGTCAAGCGCTCTAACCACTTGGCCACTTCGCCTCACAAGTCCTGTGGACTGATGAAATCAAAATAGAACTTTTTGACCACAATGTGCAAAGGTATGTTTGGAGAAAAAAAGGTGCCAAATTCCAGGAAAAGAACACCTCTCCAACTCTGAAGCATGGGTGTGGATCGATGATGCTTTGGGGTTGTGTTGCAGCCAGTGGCACAGGGCACATTTCATTGGTCGAGGGAAGAATGGATTCAAATAAATACCAGCAAATTCTGGAAGCAAACATCACACCATCTGTAAAAAAGTTGAAGTTAAAAAGAGGATGGGTCCTACTATAAGACGATGATCCAAAACACACCTCAAAATCTACAATGGAATACCTCAAGAGGCCCAAGCTGAAGGTTTTGCCATGGCCCTCACAGTTCCCTGACCTAAACATCATTGAAAATCTGTGGATAGATCTCAAAAGAGCAGTGCATGCAAGACAGCCCAAGAAACGTGTAGAACTGGAAGCCTTTTGCAAGGACGAATGTGCGAAAATCCCCAGGTAAGAACTAAAAGATTATTAGCTGGCTACAAAAAAAGTGTTTACAAGCTGTGATACTTGCCAAAGGGGGTGTTACTAAGTACTGACCATGTCAGGTGCCCAAACTTTTGCTTCAGGTCCTTTTCATTTTTTGGTATTTTATGCCTGTAAATGATGGAAATAAAAAATTTAATCTTGCAGAAGATATTAAAGAAATGTGCCAGCTTTACCTTTATGCCTTTTGGTGATCAGTTCATCTTCTGCTCACTTAACTATTCACAGTAACAGACATTTTCAGCAAGGGTGCCCAAATTTTTGCATGCCACTGTACATCCCTCATCAAAAAATTCTTGTGCAGGGATTGGCCAAGGATGGCTCACATGACAAAATAGTTCCACCACTGATTAAGCAATGCATCTTGTGATGTCAAAAAAAAAAAAAAAAAAAAAAAAAAGATATTATGAGTATGGTCCGAGTCAGTCATGGTATATCCTGGATATACCATGAACTGACAATTTCAAGCTCTACAGCTGACTCGAGTCACAGCTGTGGCTCCACGAGCATGTGTGTGTGTGTGTGTGTGTAGATCTACGCATCATGATCATGCCTAGTGAGGCAGGCGATAGCATGGTACATTGCACAAGCACAGGTCGAAGGTCACACCGATGTAAACAACAAACATGGCTGCCTCCAGCGAGTTTATGCCAAAATTCAGTTTTAACACTTTTAGTTTGGAATTTTTTGATGAGGGATATAAATCTAATATACCATGCGCCCCTTAGAAAATAGTACTATGCAAGTCACCTCAGAGAATCGATAATTTCAGTTTAATTTCAATCAGAGCCTCTCAGTGCGAGGTACATTTGATTATTATTCAAGCCACATTCACTGGATATGAGCAACTGCGCACTCTCCTATTAGGATATCAGCTCATATATCGTGAGCAGAGAAAAACAAAATGGCAGAGTGTATCAAGTCAGATATATAACTATCAAGTATTTAAAAGAAACAGAAATAGCTAAAAGAATAGTGTGTGTCCCCCCAGTATCTCCTGTTCCACACTCCAGCCCAGTCAGTGGCAGTAATGCACCTTTAAATTGGTTTGCCAACTGCCAAAAAACCCTAAAGAAGAAGAAAATGGCGTAGCGTGTTACTGAAACAACCGAGGATGAAATAGAAACTCTAATCGAAAACAAAACCCCAAAAATACAAAAAAAAAAAAAAGTGTTTGTGAGAATGTATCTTTTTTTTTCCAAGAATGCTCACATTTTTCACACATTGCTACTGTCATTTCGCCGGTTTGTTTACATTCTAAGCAGAAATGATTTTGTCGGATGTTTTGTATAAAGTTTTTATTTATCGAATTTGCAAAAAATACAAATGCTGTTTCTCAAAATCCGGTGAATGTGGATAGAATAAAACAGTTATTCCACTCAATCTTGTCATACATGGCTTATAGCCAACTCAGTCACTACGTTTACATGCACATAGAGAGAATCGAATTTCTGCCGTTGCTCGACTGAAATCGAAGTTCAAAATGCCATGTATACACCTTAATTCGGCTGAAATTGAACCGAACTTGATTTCTCGGAATCGAGCTACACGACCTAGTTTATGCGATTTCTGCCGAGCTACTTTGCGCATGTATACCCTATCGAGCTAGTTGTCGAGCTACTTCCGGAAGTGACGAGTGACGAGACCACAAGCGGGAAACACAACAGCCTCGGTCGGCATGACAACGAATCATGACAACGGCATGAATCTTTTCTTTTTGTGGCATTGTTTGCACTGTTAAAATTTAGCTCACTTACTGTATCACCAAATACATCTGTACAGCTGTTGCATAGCTGTGAATTGTGTACATAAACAAGTCATTGTATTTGTGTGTGTGTGTGTATCTGTCCAACATCTGAAGAATGTCAATAAAAACAAAACAATTGAACTTTTTGTGTTTATTAAGACATAAGTTAAATTGTAAGCAAAAAAAAAAAAATTTTTTTGTAAGCAAAAAATGGACTTTAGAAAAATAATATTGTGCAAAATAAGTTGTCTTACAAAACAGTGGTCTGCGCCGGACAGTTTGTAGCCATAGTCTGTTAGAGCAAGCCTAACAGCTTGAACACGGAACTGCTAGTGTTGCCAGACTGGGGGTTTTAAATGCATTTTAGCGGATTTGAACATGTTTTGGGCTGGAAAACGTCAGCAGTATCTGGCAACACTATAGCTCTTCTTCATGACGACAACCGGAAGTGTACCAACACGATGGGGCGTGTAGCGCCACGTGTGGCTCGGGTGCACAATGCACCTTGCACAATAGCCCGATTTCACTTGGGCATGTAGGATTGGATTTCTCTGGCACCCCTGCTGGGACCCTTTGCTCGATTACCAACAGCAGCTCGATTTGGACGTGCATGTAAACGTAGTCAGTGCTACCCACCTCACCAGCTATCAGCTCATGTACGACTCGATTTCGTGGAATAACTTAACTATACCACAGTGCTGTTGAATTCTCAAATCTGATTGGCCAGGTTTTTTTTTAGACATGCTTGTTTTTATACATACAAAGATTTGTATGGCAGATGTTTCATATGACCTAATAATACTAATAATAAAAAGATAAAAATGTCTTGGTTAAGAAAGAAAAAGGTATAATTGTTGATTTGGTAAAGTTTTTTTTGCATGAAGAGGTTTATTTGATATTTAAGGAGTCCTGGGTATCAGAGCACTGTAACCATCAGTAGGTTTTCCACCACAGTACAGTCTTCAGGCCACAGAGTTGGATTCGTGGCCAATTCCCACCCATCAGGCAGCTCTGCCCCGTCACATGACAACTACCAACCACGGAGAGCGAAGGCCATCACGTGCTTCCTCTGAGGCACACGAAGGCAGCCGAACGTGTCTTTTCAAACTGCTGCTCATGCAACATCGGAGGTGGTGCAACACACTCTGAGGGAAGTGCTATCCACCCACTTCCACATGCATGAACTCACAGATTGGATAGTTTTTTTTTTAAATTATTATAGGGCACACTGGTATTTGGAGATGAAAGTGGAGCAAAGAAAAAAATCCTGAACTTTTGAAAGTCAAACTAAGATGGGGGGGCCCAAAGTCCCCCGAAAAAATTTTAATAACACGCAAAACCCTGCATTCTAGTGCATTTTAGTACTTATTTTTACTAAAACAAGTTATAACTTTTAAGCCTTTTTCTTTCATGTACATTAATGATTAACATGCCAAAAATATCAAATTTAATTCCCCTAGCTAATGAGTAATTTTCAGGAGTGCATTTAGAAAACGCGGTGATTTTCCTGCTACACAGTTCATTACTTTGAAAAAAAAAAATCAGGCAGTTGAAGGTAAACTCAGCAAAATCCCAAAACAGTCCTGTTAAAAAGTAAAGGTCTGTTAGAGTTTCTAAAACTTTCAGGTTTCAATGTTGGGGACGTTGAGCCTCGTTTATCAATCTTTTAGTAGAGTTGTGCGTTTGCAGAAGCTAAAGTGAACTAAACATTTCCAATTCATATTTATGCGAGTTGAAGCCAATTGTTTACATTAGTTCGTATTGTCTGTAAATTTAAACAACAATGAATACCAAATTTCTCATGTAAATCAGGGCCGTAGCTAGGATTTTTCAGGTGCGTGTGTGTGTGTGTCACACACTGACTGGCAGCCTGCGTGCATTATGTAACAAAAAATAATTGCCATTGCTAGTTTTAGGCAGCTTAGAAACCGGCTCTTCCATTATTGCTGTTTCTTCCACATTTTTTTTGATGCTGTGTTTTAGAAACGGCACTAAAACTTAGCTTCGAAGCCACAAAATGCAACTTTGATGGAAAAAAATATATAATAAATTGCTTACCTCTCTTCACGTCGAAAGAAGGAGGAAAGTTTTGCTTGTTTTGACATGGCCAATTATTAACACAAGAGGAAATACTTGTAATTCGCAACTAAAAAGACTGCAGCTACACTGGCAGCTTGAACACGCTTTCTAGTGCGATCGTGTTGCGCTTGCGCAGAACGGTGTCAGTTCTGCGCGCCTTAGCTCGTGCACCTGAAGGCACACCTTGGGCAGGCGCACCTAACGAGCTCCGGCACGCGCGCCGTTAACAAACAACACCCGTCTTTAATCAATGAACTATGTTTGGGCTATTTAAGGACCGTGCCCATGCAAGGACGATGCGAAGTATTACACCGCATCTAGGAATGCGAAAAATCCGAAAAATTAATTTCTCCATTCGGGAAACCGGAGATTTTCAAGAGTTTTGTCAAATGTCTAGATTTCCGGGTAAATCCGGAAGACTTTCATCTATAGGTATTGGAGCCTAGCTCTGTTGTGTGACCCCCACTTTTTTGTGTGTTTATTTATTGTATCTGAGGTGGAAGCTTAATAAAATAAAATAAAATAAAAAAATGAATTTTAAAAAAGTGTCGCTGTGAGTGACAGGGAAAAATAGAATGCCACTCTTCCTTCCCTGAGTACACAGACAATTTTGCTCTCTTGGGCTCCCAAGACTGAGTAGTTTGCGCTTTTGGGTTTCTCGGTAACGTTGCAAGCTGCAGGTTTTTTGGTCTTATTAAATTCAAGAAAAAGAAAAAAGGCTGGGCTTCGGGCCATGTTGTTCAAGAAAGAGAGACAACTTCAGGGTGGTAATGGCATCACACTACCCTGTCACTGATTATTTTAACACATCCTGATAAGTGTTATAACAGCACTTCCCTAAGTGTTTTACTCCTTACATATTATTCAGTCACTAAAGATAAGGGCTCACGTACAGTTTCCTGTCTGACCTGGATGAATAATCATCAATAAACATACCTTGATAGATTTTATGCCAATATATTGGAAACTAAACAGCTTGAGGTTTCTACAAATTATCAGAATACGGTGTTAAAAAAAAAACAACCTCCTTACGTCTATTCTAATCAAGAAATCCACATGCTTCCTCCGCACACGCATGGTAGAACCTGTTAATACCTCCCCAAATAAAGGTGGCAAAGGCAATACAGTAACACTTTTGGTACTTTGACAAGTCGGTGCACTCAAATTAATTCCCTGGAAAGAATGCAACCACAAAAATGAATGCTTATAAAAGTTTCAGGGATTTTAAACAAGTTAATATGACTTAGATGAAGATTAGGTCGGAGTAATTTATGTAAAATCCCAATAATTCACAAACTCTCACTGTAAATATAAACATTCCCATCGAGCTTCTCGAACTAATTTACAGTCGACTTACGGATAAACATGGCCTAACCGTACATATTACACAATGGCTGACAAACACACTCCAAACCACACAAGTGACTATCTAGGGAAGACGACAAAGTCAGTAACTACATCAAACTGACAAACTAGGCAAAGCCCAATCCATCCACAGTCCATTACAAAATACGGATAATGCTCGCATAACATGCAGTCGGTTGGATGTATGAATCAGCCATTAACCTATGTGGCTCACCATAGTGGCAAATATGATGACTTAATGAGGTAATTAGCCTCTGGTTACCTATTAATTGTGATTAAGCAATCACTGATCATTACACTGGCATTCAGATAGGTAATTAGAAGGGTAAATATAGTCCATGTGAAAGCCTCATTCTGTCCCTCATGCTCTCTGGTGAGCAATTTCATAATTTCATGTATAGTGTCTAAACCCCACTGCGGCCCATCCCTGATAAATAATGTAAGTGGAAAGGTGTTGGCCTATAGAACAAGCACACACCAAGGGATGATGGTTTGGCTTAACTAGAGGTCGGCTACTTGCCTCGTCAGTAGAATGGTGTGATATTACAGATGTTTAAGTCAGCAGGAAAAGCGAGCTGCTCCCTCAGACGACGGGAGCAAACTCATTGCTCGACTGTCAGTCAAGCAAAGCTCTGATGGGATCATAGCAACAGCAAATATGAGGCCTAAACAGGTCATTCCCCCCAGGCTAAGGCATTCGCATGCTCATTCTCTCGCTGTTTCACACCTCACACCATTTCACTCCCGACTAAGCTGTGTGTGTGGATGCCACAAGGGTTGCTCTCATTTTCAGGATGCGAGTATGCCACTGTTTTGAAACACGGTCCCACCGGTGGCCATTCCACCCCCCCCGTCAACTCTGATGTTGGTGTGATCCCTGGAGACATGGCTGCATGCCTTTACTCTCTTTCTCAAGCATGCATCACAAACAAGAACACACCTGGGAAAGAGCCAACTGTGGATGCTCGATATGACCTGTAATGAAATGAAGTCACACACTGACACATCTCGAGCATTCTGCATTCCACCTACACATCTTCGATCCTTCGGCGACGCTACTAATTCAAATACATACGGCCAGACTTCTCTGCCTACTCTGCTATCTATGGGTTCTTCAGTGGTGCTGTCTGTCCCTCCATCCGTTTGTCCTAGCCTGCCTGTGTACCTGGTAATGCTCCAGTTGGGTTCGATCTTCAATATTGTTGGGTCATCCGTGTAGTTGAACTTCACATCGGGGTTCCTCAGCTCTGCAAAGTTAATGTCCACCATCACCGGAGTGCCACCGATCGCCGAAGCCGCTGGGGTTACACACACAATCTCCCTCGCACTGCGCCTGGAGCACACACACACACACACAGGTCATTACACGCAGACACTTGAAAAGAAAGGAAAAGTAAGAATCTTTAGGGAACTCATGCTTCAATTGGATGTCGATGTAGAGTGCCAGGATGCAATTCAAAATCAATTCTTAATGCATCTTTTTTTTTTTTTTTTAAATTTAGCACATCCACTTGCTGCCTTCAATATATAATTCTCCCCATGAAAAAAACCCCTAGCCTTAATGTACTTCCATTAAAGCTTTGAGAATAAATACCACAGTTCAGATGCTATTAGAGTTTCCACAGTATTTACATATCAATCTTGGCTAAAAGACAAGCCCTGTCAGTTGATGTGCAAAGTTGATGGCGAGACTTGTCAGTTGATCTCAATACATCCAGGTCATTTACGGCATGCTGTTTTCAATGTTTTAAAAATTAATTAAGGATTTTAAGTAGCAGGGGAAAAAAAAAAAAAAAAATTGTCCCATGAGTGAAATTTTACACTAGATCGCTTTCAGCACGGCGGTTACTCAAGTCACTCAACACTCGCATCCTACTCGGCATGTAGCGCATCGACAACTAAACAATTATACTATATGCAATATAATATTACACGATACCCTATGCAGCGAGCGCAAATAACAAATAGGAAGCTATTTTCAGATTGCGCCTGTGGAAATAAAGGAAATATGGTGGGTTTTTTTTTTAATTCCTGATGAAATTATGCCAAATTGTGATGTTTTAAGCAGTTACTTGATACTAATGCAGTGTTCAACTACAGCTAATGTTTGTTCAGTCGTTCTGTGCCAGTAGAAAATTATAATACCTGACACAATTATAATTCATTTTAAGCAATTAAACTGTCATTTTTAAACCCATAGCTTCTGTTTTCTACAAGCATTTTTCAATTTATGCATAAAAGCCTGATGCGGCTTTGTACGATCGATGCAAAAGAGGAAGGCAAAGCGAACGACAATCTTATTTTCGTCATCCCGACTTAAAAACAGTGACTGTTTACAGCATCTTCGGTTCGGTATAAACTGTAGAACCGTAGAAGTGTTGATTTAGGAAGTGTGCGTGCGCGCGTTTCTCCAAGCATTCCTACAGAACGTTCAGAGCGAAAATTTATAGGATGCAGAACGAGGAACAAATAAAACAAAAGCGAGACACTTCTCTCATCTTCCTGATTCGGATGAAGAGTGCGTCTCAGCATGTGTGAGCGTGTGTGCATGGAATTCTTATACTGATCCTCTCTCCGTGTTGCCCTGGCAACCATTTTTCACAACACGCAGCCGAGATACCCGCAGAGTTCTGTACATATTTTGACAAGGTTGTTGTCAGAAGTGCACACAGAGAGAGAGAGAGAGAGAGAGAGAGAGAGAGAGAGAGAGAAAGACAGAAAAGGATGGCAAGAGGTGTAAAGAAGCAGGCGAGAGTGAAAACTAGAGATAGGAAAGGAAATGACATGAAGATGTTGCAGGGGCTAGATAAGCCAATGAATGACTGCTTAAACAAAAAGCCTTTTACACACACACTTAAAAGCACTCATCTTATTCAGAAAAAGAAAAAGCAGCCCATCCACCTCAGTGAGGTATGAAGTGTGTGGAGGCGGAAGGCTCTGGTTCCCTCCTGCACACTGTTGGAGTCTGGATGGAGGAGCCCACATGGTGGGCCGCCCCAGATATGAACACACACAAAACCCTTCTTTTCTCTTCTCTCTCTCTCTCTCTCTCTCACACACACACCACTTGGCAGGTCCAAATCAAGCTACCCTCTGTGCGCCTTCAAATCCTCCTGCATGCCTGTCGCTCCTTACAACATGTCAGACAGTGTGTGGGCACGCAGATAGGGTGTATGGAAGTGGATTTCCGCAACGAGGAATCGCTTTAAGCACAGGATAAAACACCACCTAGCTAAGATTGAATGCCAGATGCTGGAAATTCTGAAGTGTTGGTGGTGGGATCTCACTGGAGGAGGCAACATTTCCTCCATCACACTTCCTTCACACCAAAAAGAGAGAAGAAAGAAAGGAGGGGAAAAAAAAAAAACCTCAGTGTGCACTTGTGAAACCTGGAACTGATCTCGCTCATTCACCCAGACATCAGAGTAGAGACGTATAATAAGATTAACACGTCACACACTTCATTTTGAACGGATGCTCTTTTTCTGGGCACGCTGCTTTCAATTCACGTTGGCATATTTTTATATGAAGCAGCAGGCTGCACTATTATAATGATCAAGGAGAAATAAAAAAAAAAAAAAAAAAAAAAGAAAGAAATGGTGTGAGGGGAGATGAGGGTTACCTCTCGAAGCGGCAGGTATTGAGGCCGATCTTGACGGACACGGCGCTGCCGGCGTTCAGATGGCTGCCGTGGATTGTGATCTTTGTCCCGCCAGAGAACGGACCACGGGATGGAATCACCCGTGCGAAGTACGGAGACTGAGGACACACACACACACACGTTCAGTGTACAAGCCCATTCAGTGATACAGTGATGTTATTCATGACATTAAGCCACTTCAGAACAACAGCTCATGATAAGCTTCTGTTGAGGAGAAAGAGTGCACACACAAAGCAGCAGCGTAAATGTACGTCATACCACTTTCAAATTCATGTTTCTCTTCTACGGACTCATTTATGCTTTCGTTACAGAAACGGTCAAACAAGTCCTGTGTTATACGTCTATATTAACAGGTTCAAATTTACTCTACTGTTTTCTTTTAATATTAGACAAAGCCTTGGGTGTGGACTCCATTACATCAGGGGTCTCCAGAAAATCTGAAGCAACTGGCTTTTAAAAAAAAAAAAAAAAAAAGGAGGCGGCTCTGGAATTTGCGGCAGTGAAGCCAAAGGCATGCTAATGCTACGGGGGCATTGCCCCCCCGAGAAGTTTGAACTTTACATGCCTTCTGGTGCGTTCTCAGCTAATAAATTAACCATTTCCCTGTAAAATACTTGCAAAATGTGTATGAAATTTCCCTCCAGATGTGTGCGCTTGGCTTTCTCCAGTCCCCTCTGTAGTACGCTGCCTGGCTCTGTAACATAACTACAGGGTGAGCTTATTTGGCGCGTGTGTAATGTACTTGATGTGCTTCTGGTGTGGTATTGTGTGTAGTTTTAATTTCAGCATAAATATTTGCACATAATTAGTTCTTTGCACTTTTAAGCATGAAGCCTTAGCTAAGGGACCAGACATCTCTCTGGGAACTCGGGCACTCCGGCTAGCTTCTGGACATGAAAATAATTCTTAGATATGAAAATATTAATTATGTACCAACCTGCAGAAAACATGAACTTTATTTGGCCCACGGAAGGTTTTAGTTTCTTCTTCGGTGGCATTTTGTGAAAACCGAGCGAAATAGTCTGCAACAACAGCCAACTGCATCTTTACCATCCGCTATGGCGTGGTCACGTGATCCGGCTCAGCCAATCAGAGTGTGAGAATCGATCGACAAATACTGTATGCCGTCGCCTTCGGTCATGCTAGACCCAAGTTGAAGACAATTTTGCGGTGGAATAACTGGATTTGCAGCAAATTATGATCAGCAGAGACAATGTTGAATGGCATGGGTTTGTTTTGTTTTTTTTCCTGGGATCGAGTCGCTGGCACAGACCGTGTAGGCGGAAAAAAAAAAAAATACCGGCTGCCATACATGTCAACCTTTGGTCAATCAAACCTGTATAACCAACCTCCAAAATCCGTATTTCCCTTATAAAATCCGTATAAGATGCAAATTAAAATAATTTACCTAAAATTTGAATGATAATTAACAATGATATATCCCAGTTACTTTTTATTCAATATTAATAACAATAAACCTTCAGAATGAATACAAAGCTCCAATGTTCGACAAAAACACAAAGTGTTATCAGCGTAGTTATGAAGGAAATACTTCGTTGTTTGGAGACAGGGTTCACCGAGCGGCTATTATGCGCGAGACTTCATATTAGCCACAAAGTCAGGAAAATCTGTTCGTAAAATTACGTTATAATGACCAAATACAATGAAAAGTATTTTTCCAGTCTCACCTGTGAAGGGTAATCCCATGTGATCTCGTTTGGACGGTAAACCTGTTGGTACAGTTAAACGCAGCACATGAACGAGGCATCTTTATTCTCAGAATCGCCACTTTGCCACATCCAATATGGCGGCGAGGATGACGCTTGATTCTACGCAGAAGGCGGCGTCTATGTTTATGTCTATGACTTCCGGGTTGGCGGGATTCTCGCAATGCGGTGTGCGCATGATCAAAAGTGGAACGAAATCTCGCTACCACAAGATAACGCGCGATTTCATAAGACTCTTTACTGGCTGTCGTGGGAATTGATTATAGCTCTAGATAAATATTGAAGTTTTTTTAAAGAATCCGTATAACTTTATTTATACGCCCGTATACTACATTTATTGAATCAAATCCGTATAAAATACGGACATTCCGTATAGGTTGACATGTATGGGCTGCAGGTGCTTGTGGACATTTTTGCCGCATGGTATGGTATAATCGTTATAAATTATATCATGATACACATTTCTGAGAGTACTGCAGGCATCATTAGTGGCAATGCAACAATGAAGTCCCTTGTTAAAGTCTTTACACACTGGGGACGATTAATTTGCACGTCAGCACATTTTTCCAAACTGTTATTTTTGTCTTGAGTACTTTCACACAGAATGTGAATATTACACAGCGAAAACGTGACATTTTTCACACCGAGGTCGATTTTTCTGAGCTTCCTCACCGCTAATAAAGGCATCAACCAATCACGTTGTGCGGAACAGACGTCATGCGGTGACAGACGGCAAAACGGCCTCAATTGTTGCAGCGAGCCTTTGCTACGCACCAGTGTTACTCGCGTTCGGGAGCTGAGCGGCTATATTGCTATGGAGATTTATTCCTGTCTTTAATCAAAAGTGTGGTCTTTCAATTTGAGAGCAATATTTATTCATTTCATGTTCAGATTTTGCAAGGCCCCCTCCCCACCAAATAGCCCGCTTGCGCCCAGAGCACTTGCAAATCTTCTGCTCACAGATTCCTGCTCTTTCTCTCGGTCTCTCTCACTTGTTTTCTTCTTGAACGTAAAAGATAGGAATAAAACTCCATATTATTTAGCCCGTGAACACAACGCCACGAGCGTTCTGTTCTTTCTTGTTGTCCAACATCCCGTCTCTCAGCTTCAACTCTTTAAAGAGAATATGAAACTCTCCCTGTTGTCATTTGTACCCAAGATTTTCTCTTTCTCGAGAGCATGTCGATAATTATGGTCTTCCTCACTGCTAGACGACTCCCTCATTTCACTCAGGACTCGACTGACCGTTGTGGCTCAAAACCGGCATGAAACGAGAACATGGAACACAACGTTAAAAAAATTCCATCAGACTTGGTGTGCATACTTTGTGTGAAAATTCCACACGTACGTTTTTCACATCGCAATTGTGTCTCATATCTGGTAATCTGGTGTGTAAAGGCCTTACGCATAGCAACAGACTATTAAAGGAGAACTGAAGGCAAATTTTTTAATCATCAAAATTCTGTTTCATTTTATTAAATATAGGAACGCATTTCTGACAGCTATTTTGTCGCTGCTATAGCAAGTTATGAGTGTTTGAAACATGCTCTGTAATATATATCAGTCCATATGTCAAAGCAACGGCTGTAAACGAGATTCGCTGAGACCTGTGCGAGACATCGTAGGACGGAAGTAAAACACACAGCGCAAATCAAAGTGACCGACATCCGCCAACATTGTCAAAAGACGCACGCGCCCTCTTTCGAATGCTGATGTAATCAAGCCGGAAGTTTTGTTTGTTTTGATAGCGATCAGGAAAGTCTGAGAAAAAAAAAATCGCAGTAATCGTCATTTAAACTCGTTTTTGTGCAATATTTTCAAAATGTTTTCAAAATGGCGGCACTGGCACTTGGCTGACACTTCATGTTTCGAAGTCTCGCACAAGTCTCGTGAAGATCGCGCGGATAAGCGACGCCTGCTGTGGACCAAACGAACTAAATTCAACATGGATAAAAACCAAATAGGCCGATAAGTATCATATTTAACTGCAATTAGTTGCCAATATGAGTCACGATATAAGGTTACTAAAACCCAAAACGTAATTGAATAACATGTTAAGAAATAAAGCAAGTTTAAAAAGGACTTCAGTTCTCCTTTAAAACTTTAATTTCACTCATTGTTTTGCTATTTTCAGGGTAATTTCACTACCTTTACTTTTCAAGCTCTTATCTGGGTCATGATCAGGGTTATAGACCTACATGCTGTCTCTTGTTTCTTTTTTTCAGAACACTCTCGGCTCTCCAGATCTTCCATCACATTTTTTTTTACATTTTACAGTTATTCCATGAAATCGAGTCGTGCATGAGCTAATAGTTGACGAGGCGTGTAGCGCCGAGTCGGCTATACGCCATGTATGACGAGATTGGGTGGAATAACTGTTTTATTCTATCCATATTCACTGGATTTTGAGAAACGGAGCATTATTTTTTGCAAATTCAATAAATAAAAACTTTATACAAAACGTCCGACATTTTATGAACAATGCTATAATAATAATTCTTGAAAATCATTTTTTTAAAATACGTTCTTACCATCAAATACATTTATTCCATATTTTGTTGCCTTTTTTTTTTTTGTTGCATTTTTTGGGGTTTTATTTCGTCCTTGGTTGTTTCAGCAACAAGCGCCGCCATTTTGTTTTTCTCTACTCACGGTGTATGAGCTGATAGCCTAGTAGTAGAGTAGCCAATCAGAGCATGCAATTGCTCATATCCAGTGAATGGGGATAGAATAACCACCTTTATATCAAGAAAAAAACATCGTGTCCTATGAAATATGTAAAAACATCATATGTCACTGGAAAACGCCGGCAGTAGAGATCTCTCTTCATAATTGTGTTGGGGAGATTGTTTGGAATCTGGTAATATCAGAACCATGATGGTGGGATACTCTAAAATAAGTGCTTCGTGTCGAATGGAAATAAATGCCGTTGTTTTATTTGCTGTGATTCAAACCGGATTAACTGACAATGTTTTACGGCAGAGAGAAACACCCAATACCGTCAGAAAGGGCAAGTTCTGCTGTTTATTTTGATACGTGTTATGCTGTGAAGCAACACAGACTTTGAGACTTATTCAACCAAGAAACCGTATCATAATGTAATTACTCATTGTAATTACTGGGATCGTTACAAAGCTCCGGTTTCGATCTTTCTTGTGATCTGTGGTTCGTATCTATACAGTGACGAGTTCATGAGCAATTGAAAGAAGAGTTACAGGTGTGGATATGGACGCAGTTACAATCTGCATACGGCTCTATGATTAAATTTGATGTAAATTCAAAATTATTATTCTCGCCAACGCTTCGTCGCATAGACAAGCAGCTAGTATTGTTGGAAAGGTCAAGTCGTGTCGCTTCAGCAGCTCACTGTGATGAATATTTGGTGAGTAAGTCAACCGAGAAGAAGGGATGTGAATTTGGACGCAATCTGCATTCACTGGGTTCTAAGTGTAGATTAGAACCCGGTAGTTTTCGCAGGGTTTCCCCCCCACTAGAATCAAACATTACTGTTTTTGTTTACTGGCACTTTGTTAACAAAGTGAATAGGACAGTCGCTGCTGGATGCTGAAATATATTCAGAGCTGTTGAAACCACAAATCTAACGGTTCAGAAAGTGTTTTTTTTTTAAATAACATCGGCACCGGGCAGCACGGTGGTGTAGTGGTTAGCGCTGTCGCCTCACAGCAAGAAGGTCCGGGTTTGAGCTCTGTGGCCGGCGAGGGCCTTTCTGTGCGGAGTTTGCATGTTCTCCCCGTGTCCGCGTGGGTTTCCTCCGGGTGCTCCGGTTTCCCCCACAGTCCAAAGACATGCAGGTTAGGTTAACTGGTGACTCTAAATTGAGCGTAGGTGTGAATGTGAGTGTGAATGGTTGTCTGTGTCTATGTGTCAGCCCTGTGATGACCTGGCGACTTGTCCAGGGTGTACCCCGCCTTTCGCCCGTAGTCAGCTGGGATAGGCTCCAGCTTGCCTGCGACCCTGTAGAACAGGATAAAGCGGCTACAGATAATGAGATGAGCATCGGTGCCACGGTGGTGTAGTAGTTAGCATAGTCAACCTCACAGCATGAAGGTCCTGGGTTTGAACCTCACGGCCGACGAGGGCCTTTCCGTGTGGAGTTTGCATGTTCTCCCCATGTCTTTGTGGGTTTCCTCCAGGTGCTCCGGTTTCCCCCACAGTCCAAAGACATGCGGGTTAGGTAAAATACCCAGCCAGTGCATACTTGGTGCCAATCCCAAGCCTGGACAGATTGGGGACGGCTGCGTCAGGAAGGGCATCCGGTGTAAAACCTATGCCAAATCAAATATGCGGAACAGAACCGCTGTGGCGACCCCTTACGGGAGCAGCCGAAAGAAGAATGGTCTATAAAATAGCCTCACTGAGGCTGTATGTAGCTCATACCGGGCACTGTTGTTGTGTGTGAGTTTGAAATCCAAATCAATCCTGTGGGAAGAGTCGTGATTTTTGTTGAAATTGCACGTGACCCCTAAGTGAACAACTCTTGCTGGAATGTGTCTTTAGATTCTTCTGGGTGAATTTCAGTGAAAACATCCCAGCAGTTTACGAAGAGTAGCGTTTAATGTGGCGAGTCACCCAAAAATTTCAGACGCCCATAAAATCGTAAATATGACCGGTGGCACCACCATCTTAACAACTTTTATACACACACACACCTGGCGAACAGTATGTGAGTTTGATCCAAATCCGATCAATCCTGTAGGAGGAGTAGCGATTTTTGTAAAGATTGTGGACGGATGATAATGGATGAACGGACGAACGGACGACGCATGATCGTATAAGCTCATCTGGCCTGGCCTGCGCTCGGATGAGCTAATAGCACAGCTTTGACAATAAATTAAATCATAGATTTATCTTGATGTGTACATTGTAACATATTTCTATAAGTAAGAGCTGACACTAACACTAACTTGCATGGCTGTTCCTCCCCATGAGCCTAATAATAAACCAAATGTGGGGGGAGGAGGAAAAAAAAAAAAGATATTTAATAAAGAAAAACCTTCCTCTGTGTCAGCAATTTGTGTGTCAGATGTAAAGATGCTGCTGCTTTAATACTCCTACCAGGGGAAAGTCTTCAGGACAGAAGGCTTGGCAGTTTCTCAGGAAGAAGACAAGATGATTTTTTTTTTTTTTTGGTCTTATGAACAAAAATAAAGCAGGTGAGAGAACTCCTGTTTACAGCTGCTTTAATGCAAGTGATTCGAGGAACTAAGATTTCTTAGGCATTCTACAACATTACATCATGACAGAAAGCACGCAGTGTCTTCTTTAATCAAGAAAAACGGTAATTGCACTGGTATACGAGAAATAAAACACTTTTGGTACCTGCTGCTGTTGGAAAATACTGACATCACATCACACCACACCATTCCATTGTGGATTATTTTCATGTAACAGCATGACCTGGGCTATTTCAGTCCTGACATATTGTATTGACCCATCCCACGTGACGTCACGACAAACGCGGCCGCCATTTTGGACATGAACTACCAGTAGTCTACCACAGCCAACAACGAGGAACGACGGCGAAGCATCGAAAGGAATATAGCCATCAAAGAAAGTTTTTACTTTCAGCAAGACTTCCATCATGCCATTATATTGTTGTGCACCTGGATGTAGTAACCATCAACACACAAGGCAAGATTTATCATTTTATCGGATCCCGACAGATGCTGACCGACGGAGAAGATGGATGGTCTCTAAAATATTGGCAAAATGATGTTTATTGACATAGCAGTCGTGTGTAACGGGAAGCATTTGCATATCCGAAGTGTTGTGTTTACATCAAAGATAAAATAAACCGATATGACAACGACTGCGGCTGCCAGGTTGGGGACACAAACTAGTAGAAAGGAAGTGTGCCAACAGACTTCCTTTGTGGTCGATTCTGCTTTAAGGTAAGGTGCGTTTAATTATTCGTCTGCTGTGGGTTTGGAATCGGTAGCCTGACTGATTCGTTCATGTTTGTGGTGCCATTTGTTTGTTGATGCGTGTTGAAATGGAAGATTGGTTGTTGACATGATTTCCAGTGATGCTTTGGTGTTGCTGTGGATCAGATGTGTTGAGTAGCCTGACTGTTTTTTTTTTTTTCTTCTTGCGTGTGGTATCATTGTTGACGCGAGGTTGTTTTTTGAACATGCCAATGCGGGCACGATTTCCCCTGATGAGTTATGACTTCAGACGCGATGCGTGTGTGGAGGTGTGGAGTCCGTGTGATATGTGCGTAAGAGAGGCTTCTCATGTGTTTGGAGATCCGCGCTCTGAGACAAGTGCAAGCACCTCCCACCCCAAGGGAAAAAAAGGGAGCCCCCGAAAATATCGGCATAGTTCGAACACTGGGTTGGAGAAAGTAATGGCAAATAGTGAGTGCACAAACCATAGAAGGTAAACTGTACACAGCGCCAGGGCAGTGTGGTGGTATGTCTACTTTTAGATTGTGTTATCTTATCAATGAACACACTCGTCACTCGACGAGTTTCACGTCTTTACGACGGATACTTAAATGTGTGTTAGGTATTATTGTTGCAGTCTAAGCAGTCATTGTAGCAGCTAGATGAGCGAGAACCGAAAGGGTCTGTGCCATAAACCGTTATTTCTTCATGTCCAAAATGGCGGTTGCGTTTACGAAGGTCACGTGAGTGGGAAGGGTCAATACTGTGCAAGTGCATGACCGGAGATCTTTGCCACATGACCCACCTCACCCCTATTCACAGTAATATCATATCATGTATAGTAAAAGACACATAAATTAAATATATTGTTTTACTACCACTCCACAGCTCGAGCTTGAGGTAATGGTGCACTCACCACGAACGTGAAGGCTTTAGGGGAGACGGCTCTGTACTCGGGCTGACAGTCTCTCACACACACCTCCACCTGAGCCTCCTGCACCCGATAGCCTGTAGCATCTGCTACACGACACACAATCCTACAGGCAGAATAGGAAAACGTCCATATTTTCATGCTTACCCAAACAGCACAGCGAGCGCACAGCACTTTACAAAACAGTCCTCCATCGTGTTCACATTTTCAGGCAAAATATCATTAAATTTGTCCATTTTGGTCTAAAGTGGCATGTAGAATCATCTGGAACTAAGCAGATTTAAAACACAGCGTTCATCAATATGCTTTTCATATAGCCAGCGCAGTCTGGCTTCACAAACACCGAATTAAATAAACAAGCTGTATAGGATTTAAAAATAAATAAATATAGAAAATAACTTCTCATTTCCACAATGTTTGCTTTACAGAAATGCTCAGTTTTTTGAGAAACCTGAGAACTTGTTTAGTTTGTAATGGCACTCTAGAAAATTTCCGAAGTGCTGAACTGTGCTGAAATGATTCTAGTTTGCTTTTTGTACGTTAAAAAAAAACAACAGCATTCAAAGAAAAAGCAACGGAACAAATATTTATGGTATAAATGCAGCACGAACAACACAGGATTATTATAGTGTACGAGTTCAATATTCTCAAATAAACAAAACATACTGCACATGTATCCCAGCACAATGTTCGTAGCAAACATGAAAAAAAAAAAATACTTTAGCTTTCATGTCACATGGGGTGCTGACTAACGTCACGCAGGTTATTGGATATTTTCATTTTGTCATTTGTTGGCCAAGAGTTGGTTGCGATTAAAATCTTTTAATTATGTCAGGGCGTAATTTTCTCATCTTATCTTTGAAGAAATGTAAAAACCTTTCATCAACAAGCATGTCAGTAATTTCACTGCTGGGTTTAACACAATGCGAGGAAGGAGAGAGAGAGAGAGAGAGAGAGATGGATGAGAGATGAATGAGGGAGAGCTGGGAGAGCTCTGGAAGTAGCCTAAGGCCCCCCACTGCTCTAATGAAAACCCATTTCAGCAGTGATCGAGGAGCAAGACAGGATAGTGCGGAGAGTAGAGCTGAGTTGGTAGAGTACCTGAGGGCATTCACTCTCTCTCTCTCTCACACACACACACACACACACACACACATACACAACTGGACCTTTTGCATGTGTTCTCACTGGTGGGTTAATTAGGTGGGTGCAGTGTGTGTGTGCGCGCGCACATGTGTGTGTATTAGCATCCCTGTGATTAATGAAATATGTCCACCCTTCCCATCATGCCTCGGGGCATCTCCTCCTCCTCCTCCTAGAGTGGGTTATCAGCTCCCCTGCCTCCTTCCCCTGTGCAGGTGGCCATGGCACTGCGCCCACAGAGACGCACATCTCTATGTTCCAATACAACCGCTACCACGGCAACAGCATCCCCATGGCGATTACAGAGCGGACAGATTATGACAAATCTGGTCAGAGACGACAGAGCCACTCCCCCCCCCAATTCGTGAACGCCTACAAGAGCTTCTGATTCACACTTGGTTAAATTAATCATGCTGCATGGCAAAATCAAGTGTGTGTGGTGAATAATTGTCTTAGTGTATTGGTTTCCTGTCTAAATGAACTTGCAATGACCCCTGGCATTAACACACGCCTCTCTCTCTCTCTCTCTCTCTCTATCTGACACGCACAGACAGTCTGGGGGCAGGGTTGTTCACCTTGCCTGATCCTGAAGTGACAAATCAGGTTCAATTAAACCTGCTCATCTTAATAGAGAGACATAATCAGCTCCTCTGGGCAAGGTTAAACGGCCATCACAGTCATTCTGCCCCTCAGGAAGAGAGTTATCAAAGTGCAGTTATCTTTCACACATTAGATCACGTTATTACACTGCCATTACAATGGACTAATGCTAAACATTACAAAGGGCTCAATACCAGCCATTACTTAATGGGCCAGAGTCAGTAAATTAGTATGCAGTAACTCGCACCTTACATTACGGTGCCGCAATAAATGAAAAACGAGAGGGAGAGCAGCTCAGATGATGAATCGGAGGGAACTCACTGTTCAGCACTGATGTACTCCTCCTCGATAGGCTGGCAGGCCACCTTTCCGATGCGGATGCCACTCTGGATGTCGCGGAACTGCAGGCCCAGGTTCTCTCCGGTGATGGTGAGCTGGGTGCCTCCCTGGCGTGGCCCCGTCTCTGGAGACAACTGTGCCAGAGAATGAAGTGCTTTTAGCGGTTAGTCAGAACACCAAGTGTACACCGATGCAGCACAGAGAGCCCTGCATTCACAGTAGAACTTCACAAGCTCGATGAACAGCTTTTCTTTTCTCTGTTCCTCACCTCTGGAACACACCTGGGAAGATGTTCGTGCAGTGGAAAAGAAGTGACGAGTGCGTGTGAAAGCGTGCGACGTGAGGTAAGAGGCTACGACGTGCGAGCTGAATTGGGGGGGAGGGATGAAAACGAGAAGGAGAAGCAAGAGCGTTAGAACAAGACGAGAGAGTTCTCCTGTTCTTGGGTCACACCTTAAATAAGGCCCAGAGGAGCAGAGAACTAGTCACGTATTATACTCAAAGAGGAGAGGGGAACAGAGGAGGATGGATAAAAAAAAAAAAAAATGAAGACTAGAACAGAGGAAGAGAAGCCATGCAGAAAGGAGAGAAGAGGTGGAAGAGAGATCAGAGTAGGTGAAGGGAACAAAGTGAGGAGAGAACAAAAGACGAGAAACGGGTGAAGAGGGGACGACGGAAAAGATGTAAGGTGAGGAGAAAAGAAGAGAATAGAGGAAAGGAGAACAGAAAGGGAGGATGGCGAGGCGAGGTAAGGAGAGAAGAAAAAAAGTAGAGGTGATGTGAGGGAATAAAAGAGTAGTGAAGAGAAAGTGAGCAACGGCGACAAGAGGAGAAGAAAAAAAATGAAAGTGAGGAAAAGAGGAGAAGGTGAGGAGAGGATAAATAAGAGGAGATATAACAGGAAGTGAATTTGTCTCAGGAGGAAGGGTTTGTGGACAGAGAGCTGAGAGAGGTGAATGAGAACAGAGTGCAGGGCAGAGGAAAAAGAAAAAGTAGGACAAACCGGGGAACAGAGGAGAGGATTGGGGGGGAAGAGAGGATGAGCTTTTCCTGAAGCAAAGTTCCTCTAAGAGTTATTTGTAAAGTTGCTCGACAGTCCACCCCTCTTTTTCTGTTCCTAATGAAATGAGCAGTTAATCCGGCGAGTCACGGCTCAGCCCAGCACACGGCACACAACAAAGCAGGACCTTCATTTGGCACGAAGGGAGTTTTCTCAGCGCATAAATCCTCCACCAGTTAATATTCAATTAGTGGCAAAATGGATAAGAAAGCAAATCTTTCCGCACAAAGGAGAACTGCATGACAGAGGAAAAAAAATATATATTACGCTGAGAAAGCCGAGGGACAGAAATGAATGGGAAAGTCTCCGGATTCCACGTCACGACTACGTGCCAGAACCTCATGTGCACGCACCGACAGACACATACCCGTGGACACAGCGTGCCTCACACTTGGATGACAGGCTGTGCTGTCTCAGTGGGTAGAATCAGCCCTAAATTAGACAGTTACAATGACCTACGTCTCCAGCTAAGTGCGCGCACACTCACTGCAACTGTTAGCAACAGATGGCTTGAGGCCCAAACTCCAAGAACTCTCACACTGTTCCTGTAACACCTGAGGCTTATAGCAGCGTATACACACGCACCCTTTAGATCTGTCTTTACATCCCATTTCTCAGGTTTATGCTTAACATTCTGTTAAAATGTGCTGGAGTGAAATTTCCACTTCTTTCCTCTCGTATTTACATACGCCATCCATCCTTAGGTTCACACTCGCTGAACATTTGCACGTAATAATGAGAAAAGAACAGGTCTACACTGGCTACTGAGTGCGTGCGCGTGTGTGTGTACAACTTTCACTACATTTCATTAGCCAGTCCACAGGGCAAACACAAGCTCTAACGCGCTGCCTCGTTCTATGATCAGTACTGAAAAGAGACTAGGTTGTCGGGTTATAACGTAATAACGAGCCAGTTAACGAGTTAAACGCATTGCGAGTTTAGAATGCAGCACATCGTGTTTGCATCTTCAATAAACAAACAAACACTTAGCAAGTCACTGCCCAAGCATTCAGCTATGAGCTGTGGTACTTGGTCCTCGCATTGCATGTAAACTTAATACAGATATTTAGGCAGTGCTTAAAAGCAGAGCCCATGGATTAAAGCAAAAAAAAAATTATTTGACTGAAAATTTACCGGGGGGGTTATGGGTGGATTTCGATGAAATTCTGAGAATGGTTAACTTAGAACTGATAACTTTATTATCAATTAATT